>NC_057794.1:316051021-316053303 GCF_018294505.1 Triticum aestivum | reverse complement strand
AGGACTGGTCATCTGTCTCTGAATCCTCCTCTGAGGAGCTATCCGTAACCAGCGAGATATGCGCTTTGTCAGATAGCACAGTCTGCTCTGAAGACCTTGTTTTCACTCTAGAATTTGCCATCACCGTGTCAAATGGATGATGCACACGAAGAGCAGTTGAATGCAATAACATTTTTGACAAATGTAATATGTAACGGAAAAAAGGATGGCCTGATATAATTTACATATAAGATGACTGGCTAAGCAGGATGGCATTGCAAAATTCACATATATGATGCCTGGCTAAACAAGATGGCGTTGCATAATTCACATAAACGATGAATAAACTAAACAGATGGCATTCACAAAAAGGATGTCTAAACTAAGCAGATGACATATTTGATGTATAAAGTAAGCAATGCAAGACACCATATGCATGATATAACCAACATCAGCATGCCAAGTTAGAGCGAAGACATCAGGGGGTAAATAGGAGTTGTCTTCTCCTTCTAAATCCCCCACAGAGCAGATATCTTCCTCTCGATTACAATCCGAAATGCGTGGAGGGGGGCTGCCTTTGCGCCTACCATGGAGCAATGTCTGCATGAAATTTTATTGCCACACAAGGCTCGTCTCTTTTGCTCTACATGTTCAGTTCCATTGTTTACAGTAACTGTCATGCATAGGAATAAAACATAGTGAGATTATGTAAGGAGTGCATGCAGAAATCCAGAGTGATGGTAGCAACCTGTGGATAGACCCAAAACCAATAATAGCAGGCAGATAATGGCTTCAGTTAAAAAATACAGATAATGGCTTCTTTACTGTTTGTTTCCCACCCAACATGAAACTCATAGTAGACACCGGAGATTAACCAGATAGTAGATAGATACTATTGATAGCGGCCCCGATATGTACCCCACAACCATTTAAAAACTCAAGTTTGACCATTAGTTTGGAGCTGACTCAGAGTCTAATCGGTGAACAGGACGATAAAGTAGTATGTAACATTAAGCGATGCATAACGTAAGCAGACACGAAAGAGTGTGACCTCTCTTGCGGACCCGTGTAGTCCTCGAGTTCATCTGTTCGGTTGATGATGGTAGTGCAATTTTCATGGCTGCCAGCGGCGGGGAAGAAGATCCGAGGCGGCGAAAGACAGTTTGGAGGCCGGATCCTAGCTGTGCTGGACCCTTCTGTCATTGGAGCAGCTGAGCTGGAGTGGACGATGACGCAGCAGGAGCGGGACAAACCACGCAAGGTTTTCGTTGACAACTATATGTAAGAGAAGTAATTCTGTAAGGGCTTGTTTGAATTGGAGGATTCCAACAATGCAGGGATAGGAAATAGACAGGAATAGGATAGGAATGCACGTGCAAAACAGAGAATTTAAAAACACAGGATTTCTGCCAATCTGGGTGTTTGATTCACAACAATTGGAAGATCACAGGATGCAAAGAAGCATGGTGAGACTAAGTCAAACCACAA
This sequence comes from Triticum aestivum, assembly GCF_018294505.1. Taxonomy (NCBI): domain Eukaryota; kingdom Viridiplantae; phylum Streptophyta; class Magnoliopsida; order Poales; family Poaceae; genus Triticum; species Triticum aestivum. The sequence continues at coordinate 316,051,836 of NC_057794.1, read as the reverse complement.
GAAAATGTACGGTTATAATGCTATTATGCTACTATCTCTTAGTCTTATGCTTCATGAATAGGAATTTGAAAAGGAGGACAAGTGAAAATTAAAATTCCTACACTTTTTCTTTCAAGGAGACACTAAAGGAACAAATCCGTGTGCTCAGTGGACAATATATATAACATGTAGAGTAAAAAAGAGATGCAACAAGTGTACAACCTCTTTGGCGAAGCCATGTCGATCTCAGCGTGATTGGGTTGGCCGGTGAGAATGCTCCGGCTGACTTGGCTGTCGGAGGAGGGGAAGAAGATCTTAGGCGTCTGGAGATGGAGCCCGAGGTACTGCTCCACTGTGATGGAGGGTTTCGTCGTTGGAGCAGCTCCGGTGAGTTGTACGACGTCGAGGCTGAAGCAGGACAAGAGAGACAACGAACTACGTTAACCTGAGTGGAATTCTAATAGCATCTCCAATACATGATGTAAAATACATAACCACAAAGTGCTAGATGTAAAATACATCAGCAGCTCATCTCTGAACTTAACTGTCGAAACTGAATTTAACTATCGAAACTGAACTTAACTATTGAAACTGAACTTAACTGTCGAAACTGAATTTTGCTATCGAAACTAAATTTTGCTGTCGAAACTAGCAAGGTGAGGCTACACGTCGGTCGACTGAATTTTTCATCTCTGGTCAGTCGATTTTGCAGCCGTTGGATACAAAATCAAGGGCCTGCGGTTCATCTTTAACCTCCATCCCCCTGAGTCGGCCAAACAGCAGCCCCCCGCCGCCCGCCCTGAAAACACTCCCCACCGCCGGTCCGCCACCGCCCC
>NC_057794.1:315421005-315681005 GCF_018294505.1 Triticum aestivum | reverse complement strand
TTCAGCTTCCACGTGGTGAGTGAATATGAGAGGTCGGGGTATTTTTGCACATTCCACCCTGACCATACAAGAGAGGTGCCTATTTAAAGAGAATAGATCTTAGATCCATTCCACATCCTACGAAAAAATCCTCAGAGCTCGCTAAGCGGAACCACCCCGACATGGCTAACGCTCCTAGCTCTTCCTCTCGTCCCCACGGCTCCGAAAAGGGTGATTGGGAGCGATGCTCCGTATCTCACGGTCAGCTGTCGAAGTTGCAAAAATAGGGCTTTCTTCCTCCCACAGATCTAGTCCCCGTCCGAGCAGGATTGACGTCCTTCAATGGCAGGGTTCAGGCGGAGAACTTTCCCAATCCGTCCAGGGGGAACGAGTATGCTTCGTTCCCTTCTTGCTAAGAGGCGTCAGATTTCCAATCCATCCCTTCCTCCGAGGACTTCTGGAGTATTATGGCCTCCAACTGCACAGTTTCACTCCCGCCTCCATCCTGCACATCGCAGGTTATGTTGCTCTATGCGAGCTATTCCTAGGCTGCGAGGCCCATTTTGAATTATGGAGAAAACTGTTCTGCCTCGTCCCTCGTAATCAAGGGGGGTCAATATTCGAAGTGGGAGGAGCCGAAGTGTGGCGTATCGCAGGGACCGAATACCTGTCCGGCACGCTGAAGAAGGCTTCCGAAGAGTGGCCTTCCGAATGGTTCTATATTGACGACGTTGCTCTTTCTGACCCAGTCCGAATGGGCCTCCCCGAATTTTCAAGCGCTCCATTGAAGAAACGCCACAGCTGGCATCCTCAGAGCCTCAAGGAGGAGGATAGCGCGGAAGTCAGTCAGTTGATGGGCAAGATTAAGACGCTCGCCCAGTCCGGGTTGTCAACAATCGAGGTAATGGCGATCTCCATAGTGTGGGGGGTCCAACCAATCCAATACAGAGGGCTTCCCATGTGGCACTATAATGGGGAGGATGGCGCCTCGCGCTGCGGTCAGAAGGGTCCGAAAACCCCCACCGCTTTGGCCAAAATATTGGCTGAACTGTACAAAGGGGAGAAGGAGGAGTTCACTCATCTCCAATGTCGAGATGGATTTTCCATGTATAATCCTCCTAGTTGGGTAAGCTCCGATCCCACCATTTTACTCCTCTCCCTGAATCATTTTTCATGGACAGTAACCTATCCACTCGCAACAGGAATGGCGGAAGGCTATCGAGGGAATCCATAGCCCCACCCCTCAGCCAAAGGGTCACAACCGGGACCTTGACCCCAGATTCAAAGAAGATCCGGACATATTTGTGGAGCTCAAGGATGGAGTATTCTATCAGACGAGCTACGATGGTATGGAAGTACCCATCATCGCCCATTACCCCGGCCTCCTTCCCTCTTCACATGTAAGTATGACACCTTCTTCGAAAGAGTTTCCTTATTATGCCTCACCCACCACACTATTTCGTGTTCCAAAGGGGAGGCGCTCAGCGTCACAACGTGCACCAGAAGCATCTCCGAGGAGAGCGGCGCCCGCGCCGAGCACATCTTCGAAGAGGAAGGCGAATGACAATATGGCAGAACCCTCGTCAAAGAGGTAAGGCTTTCTTTTGAAGAATACATCTTCTGATTGCCACATCAAATCGTGATGCCATTCGCCGCATTCTATCAGGAAAAGTGTCCACCAAACTATGTACGGGGATCCTGCCGGTCGTGCCTCCACTAGTCAGGTTCCGAACCCTGCCCTAAGGACGGGGGCTGACACGGGAGTGGCGCCGAACTGTCCTTCCATAGAGGATTCGAACAATATGTCTGTCACGAACTCTGAAGTGGAGAGCGCCATGAATCATCATCATCGGAGGGCCGCTCTCTGTAACCCCAACTTTTCAAAGGAGGCATTTGATGCCTTCGGCTCAGCCGACGCGTACATCTGAGCTGCTCGGGATGGGCTTGTAGGTGCCACGAACCAGCATCTAAAAGATATGTGGGTAAGTTTATATTGTACCAATCTGATAGTTATATACCAGTAGCCCCCGAGACTTGAAGCAGTTGATCCAACTGATTGAAGGATCATTTGTATAACCAGGTACTTACGGAGAAGAACAGCCTGTTATCTCAGGAACTAGAGAAGTATCGGACCCAGCTAACTGCTGCCAATGCCGAACTGGAGAAATCCAAGAAGGTGTCACCTGGTAATGTTCCCCTCCTTCGAGAAAACATATTGGTATACCAATAATGCTAACACGGTTGCTCACCTCTTAATAGGATCATCAGATCAACTGCAAGAGCAACTGAAAGCCGCTCAAGAAGAACAAGAAGCCAAAAGACTACTAGCCACGGGCGAGCGTGTGCTAACACGAGTCGTGGAGGAGAAAAACAAGCTCCAGGATTCCAATACTCAACTGGGCGAGGAACTGAAAGATGTACGGGCCTAGCTGGCGGACTCCATGAAGGAAAATAAGAGGCTTCGGGGCAGCATATTTAGTATGTGGTCAAACATACCTCCGTGTAATTTAGAAATGAAAGGGACTAGCAGATTTATGCCTGTAGGTATGCTGACTGGCCATCCCGAACAGGAGGTGTCCAGATTCTCAGGCGATCTGCTAGAAGAGCTGTCGCAAGTGCACGAGCAAGCTCGGCAGGCGATGCGAAGTTTTGCCAAGGCTTTATGGCCATCTTCCTCCCCTCCAGGAAGAATGGGGGAGCTTATACAACTATTCAGGGGAGCGCAGCGCCGTTTTTGATTATCGAAGATACCGGCCTGCCGGGAAGGTGCACGAGAAGCCCGGGCCATGGTGAAAACATGGTATACTAAGCTTGATTCAAATCATATGGCTCGGTTCGGACCTCTAGGGTCAGATGGAAAAGAAATTCCTGTTAGTTTGGTATAAGACCAAGTCGAAGTAGCCACCCGATATTCCCAATAGGATTGCAAGTTAGACAGCCTATTAGACGGTATAAAGGAGGAAAGTTTTGAGTCTAATTGACTATGTACTTTCCTTGACATATTTTTCCCTAGCCGGATTTGTAAAACAATTGTCATGGCAAACCTTTTCGCTTCGACCTCTGGACCCGACGGTGCGGAGTGTTTCCGAATACCTGAGCGGGAAAAAATAGACCGGGTATGTGTGGAAACTAGGCGTAGGGGTCATAGTTTCTTGAACAGACAAGTTGTATACGGCTAGCTATGTTATATTACATTGTTCTTGTAAGAAACATCTTCGAGAGAGAATAGTTCCATTAAGGGTTCCTTTCCCTGGGTATTCATGCATTAATGTGCATGTCCGAACTATGATTTGCAGAAATGGTAGTGTTCGTAACATCTGGGGTGCTCACCATGGGGTGAATGAAAAAAACATCTTTAGTCCATCGACTGAATATTCTCTTAAGAACGCTAGCTTTCGGCTTCACCCAGTCTGAGGTACACATCTGGATGACCCGACAGTAACAATCGCAGAGGTTCTCCCTTTATGCCCTAGCCGAACTAATGGGCACGTAGGGCATAAGCACAGGAGCCAGTCAACCCAGCTTGGCCAAAACTTAGGTCATATCGATGCATATAATGGCGAATAAAAGATACATATGAGGAGAACACACATATGTGACGAGCTTGATGCTCGGAAAATAACAATGATAAGCTTCTGTCCAAGAAGCCCCTAGGTATAATGGACGTACATATCTGAGTATGTGTATGTCACAGGTGCATGGTTGAGCCACGCGAAGAGCTTTAAAGCTAAAAAAGAGAGAAAAAAGAGAGGAAAAAGTATTGGAAACAATAGGTAGAAGGAAACGAACACAGAGTTCGGCACTAGGCATAGAATCTTCGGAGTCTGGCCGCGTTCCAGGGGTTCGACTCTAGGCGATTGTCAGATGCATCACGTAGGCGGTACGCTCGCCCAGTGAGAACTTCGTCAATGATGAAGGGACCCTCCCACTTTGGCTTGAGTTTGTCCTTTTTATTCTCTGGGAGGCGTAGAACAAGTTCGCCAACGTTGTAAGTCTTGGCCTGTACTTCTCTGCTTTTATATCTGTGGGCCTGCTGTTGATAAATTGCAGAACGAGCTTTTGCAACGTCACGCTCCTCCTCCAAGGCATCTAAGTTGTCCTTCCGATCGAGCTCGGCCTCTCTCTCTCTCTCTCTCTTCGTACATGCGCACTCGAGGTGAGTCATGAATAATGTCGCATGGTAAAACAACCTCTGCGTCGTACACCATAAAGAAAGGTGTGTATCCGGTAGTGCGATTGGGCGTGGTCCGCAGCCCCCAGAGTACGGAGTCGAGCTCCTCAACCTAGTGCTTGTCTGATTCTTTTAAAGACCGCACTAGTCTGGGTTTGATGCCGCTCATAATAAGACCATTGGCTCATTCAACTTGACCGTTTGTTTGCGGATGATATACGGAGGCGTAATCGAGCTTAATGTCGAGATTACCACACCAGTTTTTCACCTCATCGGCTGTAAAGTTAGAGCCGTTGTCGGTGATGATGCTGTGTGGAACACCATAACGGTGCACAACACTGGATATAAAGTCTATCACTGGTCTGGCTTCGACCGTTTTAACTGGTTTGGCCTCTATCCACTTAGTGAACTTATCTACCATAACTACCAGATATTTTTTTTCTTATGACTGCCTCCTTTAAGGGGTCCAACCATGTCAAGTCCCCAGACCGCAAAAGGCCAAGTGATGGGGATTGTTTGTAGAGCAGTGGGTGGCATATGGCTTTGGTTGGGGAAAAGTTGGAATCCGATGCATCGTTGGACAAGGTCTTGTGCATCTGCTAGGGCCGCCGGCCAGTAGAAACCTGTACGGAAGGCCTTGCTTACAAGGGCCCGAGCTGCGGCGTGGTGACCACCGAGACTGGCATGAATTTCAGCCAAAAGCTGCCGCCCCTCCTCCTCGGAGATACATCTTTGAAGCACTCCGGTAGCGCTTTTCTTGTAGAATTCTCCTTCATGGACCTTATAGCTTTCAAACACCGAACAATGCGGCATGCCTCGTTCCGATCCTTAGGGAGCTCTCGCCTATTGAAGTAGGCCAAGAATGGTTTGGTCCATGGGGCAATGACTGCCATTACAAGATGGGCCGATGGTGTTGTTTCGGTGGCTGAGCCTCTGATGATGTGTAACATCCCAAAATTCTAAATTTTGGAATGTTATATTAAATAGATAGATTTGATTGATTGTTTGATTGATTGACTGAAAGTGAGTGAACTCGAAACTTTTTGAAAGTTAAATGAGAGGGAATAAATGGACATTCCCAAACTTTCATTTTTCATTCGTGATCTCCGTGAATTCAAATTCTTTTCACCACGAAACCCTGGAGAGAAGATGACATGACTTCTTCCATTTGTTTAAATTAAAGGGGTATTTGAAAATAATTGAATTTCATTTGGAAATATTTCAATTCATAAACTTCATGCAGCTTAATGATTTTCATGAGAGAAGATAAAATGACTTGTTCAAATTATATGAAATATGAGTTGGAAGTTTTAAAAGAATTTAAATTCAAAGTTCTTTTGAATTTATTTTCAATTTGGAGTTAATTGAGTTTTATTCAAATTATTTTTCTCCAAAAAATAAAATATATGGAAATTAGGGTAACATGATTCCCTACATTAGAAAATTGGAGAAAAATTAATTTGAAATCATTTTGGTATTTTTAAAATGATTTTTATTGGATTTTAAAAGACCAGTAGCACTCTTTGATTTATCTGAATTTGTGTGGATTTTATTTGAAGTTATAAAAATGTTCACGTCGTAGAAAATCTTTTTCTGAAAATTTTGATATATTATATGCCTATATAATATTTTAGTTTATTTTGCTTTTGTTATTTTTGTTGTCTGTGAAAAATGTTTTTTTTAAAAAAAGTCTTCGAAGAGTGCCAGGCCGAAGCCCAGCACTGCTCTCTCTCTCTCCCCGCGCTAGGCCAGCCGGCCCAGCCCAGCAGCGGCCCAATGCACCGCACCGCCGCCTCCGACTCCGGGAGGAGTCCGCCGCCCGTATGACGCCGTTCGCCGCCGCCGTGCTTCGCCCTGCCTCTCCTCGCCGCCTTTGCCCCTACTCCACGCAACCCCTCGCCCCCCCTCCATATAAGCTCGCGCCGCTGCCCGCCTTCTCTCTGTCGCACCGCGCCGCCTCTCCCGCGTCTCGGCGAGCCGTCGGAGCCCGCTGCATCTCACCGCACCTGCTGCTGCCGCCGACGAGCTGCACCGCCCCGCCGCCTCTTTCCTCGCGCCGCCATCACACTTCTGCCCGTTGCCGCTCCGCCCCGCGCCGCTCCTCGCCATCGCCCGCGCTGCCGCCCCGCTTGCTGTCGAACTGCCGCCCTCGCCGGACTCCAACCGCCGCAGAAAAACCGCCGCCGGCGTCGAACCCGCAGTGAACCGGTAATAAGTCCGCCCGGTTCGCCGGTTTATTCTAGGGTTCCAGTTTTCGTTAAAAAAACCGGTTTAGTTTTTTTAGTTAGATCTATTTAGAGAACGTTCTCTGTTTAGAACTAGTCAGTGAACGTTCGTTATTTAGTGTTTTCTTTTTCTGTTATTTCGGCCAGGGACCTATTCGTGATAAATTTCTTCACAGATTAGTCCCTGTACTTCAATCGATCATTAATTTTTGCTCGTTAGTCCAAATCCAACGAAACCAACGCTCACGTCTTCGTTATGATCTCCTCTATCCAGTAATCCAACTCAAACATGTTTTTGAAAAGTTTAAAATTTGAATTAGATCAGATTTGAATTCAAACTTCGTTTGATCATAACTTGAGTTTCGTAGCTCCGTTTGAGTTGATTCTTTTTGCAAAACAAAGCTCTTGACCTAAACCTTCTGATAAGGCCAAATTCACTTAATTTTGGTACTTTTAGAAATTGTTTTATGTTGCAAGAGCTATTTTCTTGGTTTTGATGTTTTCTGAATCGACTTCTTCGATCTTTCTGGTCTTCTGAGTGATTGCTTATGTGTGGTTACTATTGCTTGATTACGATAGATTGACCGGAGTGTGACGAGTAGAGCTATAAATATTTTTGAGTGCAAATCATCTTCATCAACATTGCAGGCAAGTTCACACTTTGATCATATCCCTTTCATTCCCAGTTTTTATGCATTAGTTTCACCCTCAAACATTGCATGAGTAGGATTGATAACATGTGGGTATTGGGAAGTAGTTGATGAGGTAGTACCTATTACCTGTTTATTATCAAACCCTTGGGAGTTACTAATACGTTATGCTTATATTGCAATGCTATGCTCGTAGACGTGGATTGGGTTTGAGAGTATTTCATGACAGAAGTGAGATTGTTAATTAATGGTTTACCTAAGGTGGCAACTTAAACACACATCTGGGTGGATTGAGGTACCTGGTTATTCCAGGGTTGCCTGTCTAGGCACCTGGGTAGACCAGGATTTCCTGTTTTTTTTATGGACCGCCACCCAGGCTCAAAGGGGTCATGAGATTATCCGTACTAGAAACTTCTGTGTGCAGCCACAAGCTATTATGGGCTCTAGCATAGTTGATTAAGTCGTGTGAACTATTACAATGGTAGACTAGCAAATGTAGGGGTTGTAGGTGGTACGGTCTACCCATCGTAAGGTGCAAACGCTTCTGAAAGACTATGTCTCGGTCATCCGTCTTCTCAAACACCATGTAGTGCGAGAAACCAAACGGAGGCGATCGAGTCTTGTGGGGAAAAGTGCGCAAACCTCTACAGAGTGTATAAACTAATCATGATTAGCCATGTCCCCGGTTATGGATGTCTTGAGTATCTAGTACCTGGATTGTCATGTGAATCTCATCATGTTACTTTAAATGAATATTTTTGGGTTTTAATGATGTTACTTAATTGGGATTGAGAATGCTGTCAACCATTCTCAATGTTCAACAACCACCATAATAGTTAAATAAAATTTATTCCTTTGCAGTAGGGAAAAATTGGCTTTTCGCAAAAACATATAACCATAGAGCTTTTCCACCAGCCATATATGCATGTAGTGATAGCCATTGTTCATCATTCTCTATGGTGTGAATTTGCCAGTACATTCAATGTACTGAACCTTTGTGGCTGCAACGTCTCATGTTGCAGGATTTCTTACGACGAGTAAGTGATACGTTAGGGTTACGATTTCTACACTCAACTTTGCCGTTGGTGTTGATGGGAATCCACAACCTTGTTACTTCCGCTATTTTGGATTGAGGTAATAGTATTTATGTTACTCTTACATGTGATTTACCTCTGTTATAAATCCCCAAGTACTGTGTGTGTCAGCATACCGATCCAGGGATGACACTTAAGCACAGAGACTTGATCCATTCGGGTCGGGTCGCTACATGATGTCGGTATGTTCAGCGTCTGGGGTTATGGTCGAGTCCGGACTAACGTTGTCGCTCTCCCCTTGCCACACCACGGATGGCTTGAAAAGCCTTTCCAAGAAGATGTTAGGTGGGACGGGGTCACGCTTGGCACCAATGCGAGCAAGGACGTCCGCCGCTTGATTACTCTCTCAAGCCACATGGTGAAACTAGAGCCCTCGAACCGAGCCGACATTTTGAGAACAGTGTTATAGTAAGCCACCATCTTCGGATCCTTGGCATCGAAATCTCCATTTATTTGAGATATCACGAGGTTCGAGTCCACGCGTACTTCCAGGTGTTGTATGCCCATGGAGACAACCATCCGAAGACCATGCAATAAAGCCTCGTATTCGGCTGCATTGTTGGAGTCCGTGTATAATATTTGGAGTACATACTGAACTGTATCTCTAGTGGGGGATGTTAGGACAACTCCTGCCCCTAAGCTCGCCAACATTTTGGAGCCATCGAAATGCATGACCTAGTTGGAATATGTGTCGTACTCTTTAGGGAGTTCGGATTCTGTCCATTCGGCGATGAAGTCTACCAGTACTTGGGATTTGATGGCCCAGCATGGCTTATATGTTATATCAAATGGAAGGAGCTCAATGGCCCACTTGGCAATCCAGACCGTTGCGTCGCGATTGTTTATTATGTCATTCAGTGGAACTTCGGAATCCACTGTGATCGAGCACTCTTGGAAATAGTGTCGTAGCTTCTGGGATGCCATGAAGACCGCGTATGCTATCTTTTGATAATGAGGGTAAAGGGATTTGCATGGAGTTAGGACGGTGGATACGTAGTATACCGGCTTCTGGAGCAGGAAGTTGTGTCCATCCTCTTCTCGTTCGATGACGAGTACTGCACTCACCACCTAGTGTGTTGCAGATATGTATAAGAGCATTGATTCGCTGGCACTTGGCGCGGCTAGGATTGGGTTGCTTGTTAAAAGAGCCTTTATTTCTTCCAATCCGGCTGTTGCTGCATCTGTCCACTTGAAGTGATCGGTGCGTCGGAGGAGCCGATAAAGTGGCAATGCTTTTCTCCTAGTCTGGAGATAAAGCGGCTTAAAGCTGCCACGCATCCAGCTAGCTTTTGGACCTTTTTAAGGTCTATTGGTGTAGCCAATTGTGATAAAGCTTGGATTTTGGCTGGATTTGCCTTGATTCCTCTACTGGAAACAATGAAGCCCAGTAGTTTTCCCGAGGGGACGCCGAATACACATTTTTCGGATTGAGCTTAATTTCATATGTCCAGAGATTATCGAATGTGAGGCGTAAGTCGTCTATTAATGATTCGACGCACTTAGTCTTGATGACGACATCGTCCACATATGCTTCAACTGTTTTACCGATTTGTTTCTCCAGGCATGTTTGAATCATGCGTTGGTAGGTGGCACCGTCATTTTTGAGCCCAAAGGGCATAGTGTTGAAGCAGAAAGGCTCGTATGGGGTAATAAATGCCGTTGCGGCTTGGTACGATTCCTTCATTTTAATTTGATGGTATCCGGAATATGCGTCAAGGAAACACAGTGAGTCGTGTCCTGCAGTGGCGTCAATAATTTGATCGATGCGAGGGAGCGGGAATGGATCCTTGGGGCAAGCTTTGTTGAGGTCTTTGAAATCGATGCACAAGCACCAGGATTTATCCTTCTTTGGCACCATCACCAAGTTTGCTAGCCAGTCCGGATGTTTTATTTCTCTGATGAATCCGGCCTCGATTAGCTTGGCTAGCTCCCCCCATGGCTTGTCGTTTGGGTTCGAAAAAGCGTCGCAGTGTTTGCTTAACTGGCTTGTATCCATTCAATATATTAAGGCCATGCTCAGCCAACCTGCATGGGATTCCTGGCATATCAGAAGGGTGCCAGGAGAATATGTCCCAAATCTCGTGCAGGAACGCTCGTAGTGCGGCGTCCACCGTTGAGTCCACCTGTGCACCGATGGAGGCTGTTTTCTTTGGGTCTGTCGGGTGGACTTGAAATTTGACTATTTCATCTACTGGTTTGAAGAAGGTGGATTTAGAGAGCTTGTCGAGGATTATGTCGTCCCTATCCACCGTTGAGCGCAGCGCGTTTAATTCTTCGGCCACAAGGGCCTCAGAGAGTGCCTCGAGGGCCAGGGAGGCTGTTTTGTTTTTGGTGCGGAGGGCTATATCCGGATCGTTTGCGAGAGTGATAATACCGGTGGGCTCGGGCATTTTGAGCTTCATATACCCATAATGATGTATGGCGTGAAAGCGTGTGAATGCGTCTCGCCCTAACAGAGCGTGGTATCCACTGTTGAAAGGGGCCACTTGGAAGGTTATTTCTTTGGACCGGTAGTTATCTGGCGTGCCGAATACCACATCAAGTGTGATTTTTCCCGCGCATTGTGCCTCTAGGCTGGGAATAATTCCTTGGAAGGTCGTGCTACTTTACTCAATACGGCTCCTGTCTATGTTCATTTACTGAGTGTATCCTCATAGATGAGGTTTAACCCGCTGCCGCCGTCCATGGGCACTTTGGTAAGTCAAAAACTGTCCACAATTGGATTGAGGACCAAGGCCGCTGGTGCTCGGACTGATCGGGCTTTTGGTTCATCACTAGCATTGAAAGTTATGGCCATGTTGTTCCAAGGATTTATTGTTGCGATTTGACATACTTCGGTGAGGTCGCGGAGTGCCCTCTTGCGCCGATTGTTTGAAGTGAAAGTCTCGAAGACTGTCAATACTCTGCGGTCGTCGTGTTCCGGGGGAGTTGTTCCGAGGTATGTTTGGTGAGGATATCCTCGCCACTCTTGGCCACTTGCCGGAGTATCCAACGTGTTCTAAGGCTGTGGGTAGGTATGGTATCCGGTGTTGTGTGTATTTTGCATGACCTATCGAGCCATCCTTCCAGAACGGTTCTGCGCTCCGTAATGGGTTTGGATTTCTTTACTGCTGTGTTGGGTGCCTCTCGAGGGTGCATCCTTTTTGTCTGGACGAAAGGTTGAGTTGGAGCTGGCGGCTCCCAACGAGCTGCCTGAGTTTTCCAGGCGCTTTCCATTGTGTAGTACTTCTGTGCTATGGCTGTCAAATCGGCGAAGTGTAATATGTGACAGCGGTTGATAGTGTTGAGGTTTCCTTCGTCCGTACAATTACTGCGGAATATTGAGATCGCATCTTCGTCACGGCAATCTTTGATCTTGTTCTTGACAAGGAGGAATCTGGCCCAAAAGTGATGGACTGTTTCTTGAGACTGGTGCCGTAGGTAGGTTAGATCGCGTATATCTGGGTGGGTGGGTGGATTTAAATCCGAACCCTGACCCAGTTTGGGATCTGGAGTTTGAGAAATTTTTGAGCTTAATAGTTTGGATTCCGGGAGATCGACCGGTATTTCAGGTCTACCGTCTGATTCCAAGTTCGGAGGACAAAGCATGTCGCTCCGTGGACAGGTGTCTGGCTCTATGAGCTCGGGGATCCGAACATAGATTGTCCTCAGTATAGAGGGAGAATTGTTGTTTTGCTCCTCCACTACCGCTATCTGGTGGGTGATCGATGGAGATTTGATTTCTCTCTGATCGGGTTTGAGCCCAATCCGACCGTAGTCTGTGGCGACCCCCAAGGCGGCGATGCGATCCAGGAGTTCGTTCGAGGACGATAATTCCCTCGGATCCATCTGACTGGAGTATTCAGAGTCAATCCGGAGGCGATTTTCGATGACCCGAGAATTCATCATCGGCTCACCGGCCGAACGGGCGGTCATGATAAAGCCACCCAACCGGAGGGTTTGGCCTGAGGCTAGGGCTCCATCGACGGTGATGTTGTCCTTGATCACAAGGCGAGCCATCAACGCTGACTTCGGCATCACAGTGGAACTCTCACTGAAAGCACCAATGTCGGTGTCAAAACCGGCGGATCTCAGGTAGGTGGTCCCGAACTGTGCATCTGAGGTTGATGGTAATAGGAGACATGGAACGCAATGTTTACCCAGGTTCGGGCCCTCTCGATGGAGGTAAAACCCTACGTCCTGCTAGATTAATATTGATGAGTATGGGGGTTACAAGAGTTGATCTACCATGAGATCATTGATATGTCCATTTTGCATCATGCTCTTATATCGATATTTATTGCATTATGGACTGTTATTACACATTATGTCACAATACTTATGCCTATTCTCTCTTATTTTACAAGGTTTACATGAAGAGGGGGAATGCCGGCAGCTGGAATTCTGGGCTGGAAAAGGAGCAAATATTAGAGACCTATTCTGCACATCTCCAAAAGTCCTAAAACTCCACGGGAATTATTTTCAGAATATATAAAAAATATTGGGCAAAATAAGTACCAGAGGGGGGCCACCAACCGTCCACGAGGGTGGGGAGCGCGCCCTACCCCCCTGGGCGCTCCCCTGCCTCATGGGTCCCCCTGGTGGCCCTCTGATGCCCATCTTTGGCTATATGGAGTCTTTCATCAAGGAAAAAAAATCATAATCTAGCTCACAGGATGAAACTCCGCAGCCACGAGGCGGAACCTTGGCGGAACCAATCTAGGGCTCCGGCGGAGCTGTTCTGCCGGGGAAACTTCCCTCCGGGAGGGGGAAATCATCACCATCGTCATCACCAACGATCTTCTCATCAGGAGGGGGTCAATGTCCATCAACATCTTCACCAGCACCATCTCATCTCAAATCCTAGTACATCTCTTGTATCCAATCTTTGTATCCAAACCTCAGATTGGTACCTGTGGGTTGCTAGTAGTGTTGATTACTCCTTGTAGTTGATGCTAGTTGGTTTACTTGGTGGAATATCATATGTTCAGATCCATTATGCATATTAATACCCCTCTGATTATGAACATGAATATGCTTTGTGAGTAGTTACGTTTGTTCCTGAGGACATGGGAGAAGTCTTGCTATAAGTAGTCATGTGAATTTGGTATTCGTTTGATATTTTGATGAGATGTATGTTGTCATCCCTCTAGTGGTGTCATGTGAACGTCGACTACACGACACTTCACCATTGTTTGGGACTAGAAGGAGGCATTAGGAAGTAATAAGTAGATGATGGGTTGCTAGAGTGACAGAAGCTTAAACCCTAGTTTATGTGTTGCTTCGTAAGGGGCTGATTTGATCCATATGTTTCATGCTATGGTTAGGTTTACCTTAATACTTCTGTTGCAGTTGCGGATGCTTGCAATAGGGGTTAATCATAAGTGGGATGCTTGTCCAAGTAAGGGCAGTACCCAAGCACCGGTCCACCCACATATCAAATTATCAAAGTACCGAACGCGAATCATATGAACGTGATGAAAACTAGCTTGACGATAATTCCCATGTGTCCTCGGGAGCGCTTTCCTTCAGATAAGAGTTTGTCCAGGCTTGTCCTTTGCTACAAAACGGATTGGGCCATCTTGCTGCACCTTATTTACTTTTATTACTTGCTACTCGTTACAAATTACCTTATCACAAAACTACATGTTGTCGATAATTTCAGTGCTTGCAGAGAATACCTTGCTAAAAACCGCTTATCATTTCCTTCTGCTCCTCGTTGGGTTCGACACTCTTACTTATAGAAAAGGCTACGGTAGATCCCCTACACTTGTGGGTCATCAAGACTCTTTTCTCGCACTGTTTCCAGGGAGTGAAGCGCCTTTGGTTGGTGGAATTTGGTAAGGAAAAAATTATATAGTGTGCTGAAATTTACTATCACTTGTTACTATGGAACATAATCCTTTGAGGGGCTTGTTTGGGGTATCTTCACCCCGACTAGTAGAGCAAAGAGTTGCTTCTCAACCTACTAAACCTACTGAAAATGTTAACTTTGAAATTCCTTTGGGTATGATAGAGAAACTGCTAGCTAATCCTTTCACAGGTGATGGAACATTACATCCCGATTTGCACCTAATCTATGTGGATGAAGTTTGTGGATTATTTAAGCTTGCAGGTATGCCCGACGATGTTATCAAGAAGAAGGTCTTCCCTTTGTCTTTGAAGGGAGATGCATTGACATGGTTGAGGCTATGTGATGATATTGGATCATGGAACTACCAACGATTGAAATTGGAATTTCATCAGAAGTTTTATCCTATGCATCTTGTTCATCGTGATCGTAATTATATATATAATTTTTGGCCTCGCGAAGGAGAAAGCATCGCTCAAGCTTGGGGGAGGCTTAAGATGTTATATTCATGCCCCAATCATGAGCTCTCAAAAGAAATGATTATTCAAAAAATTTATGCTCGACTTTCTCTCAATAATCGCTCCATGCTCGATACTTCTTGTACTGGATCTTTTATGATGAAGACTATTGAATTCAAATGGGATTTATTGGAAAGAATTAAATGCAACTCCGAAGATTGGGACCTCGACGAAGGTAAGGAGTCAGGTATAACACCTAAGTTTGATTGTGTTAAATCTTTTATGGATACCGATGCTTTCCATGAATTTCCACAAGATGACGTTTGCTTTCCATGAGTTTAATTTTGCTAAATTCGTAGACAACCCGATGATAAAGAATTTCCTAGTAACGATGAAATTATTGGTCTTTCCTCTATTGTCGTGCCTCCAACTGATCCTTTAGAACAATATTTGCTAGACCATGAAAATGCTATGTTTATGAATGAAAGAAGGCAAATAGATGAAGTATTGTTTAAACAGGGACCTATTTTGAAACACAACTTGCCTGTTGAAATCCTAGGGGATCCTCCTCCACCTAAAGGTGATCCCGTGTTTGAGCTTAAACCTTTACGTGATACTCTTAAATATGCTAATCTTGATGAGAAAGAGATATATCCTGTTATTATTAGTGCTAACCTCTCAGAGCATGAAGAATAGAAATTATTGAAAACTCTAAAGAAGCACCGTGCTCCTATTGGATATACTCTTGATGATCTTAAGGGCATTAGTCCCACTCTATGTCAGCACAAAATAAAATTGGAGAAAGACGCTAAACCAGTTGTAGATCACCAACGACGGTTAAATCCTAAGATGAAAGAAGTGGTAAGAAAAGAAATAATAAAGCTTCTGGAGGAAGGTATAATTTATCCCGTTGCTGATAGTCAGTGGGTAAGTCCTGTTCATTGTGTCCCTTAGAAGGAAGGTATTACTGTTGTTCCTAATGATAAAGATGAATTGATCCCACAAAGAATTGTTACTGGTTATAGAATGGTAATTGATTTCCGCAAATTAAATAAAGCTACTAAAAAGGATCATTAACCTTTACCTTTTATTGATCAAATGCTAGAAAGATTATCCAAGCATACACATTTTTGCTCTCTAGATGGTTATTCTAGTTTCTCTCAAATACCTGTGTCCAAAGAGGATCAAGAAAATACAACTTTTACTTGCCCTTTTGGTACCTTTGCTTATAGATGTATGCCTTTTGGTTTATGTAATGCACCTGCTACCTTTCAAAGATGTATGACTGCTATATTCTATGACTTTTTTGAAAAGATTGTTGAGGTTTTCATGGATGATTTGTCCATTTACAGAACTTCTTTTGATGATTGCTTAAGCAACCTTGATCGAGTTTTGCCGAGATGTGAAGAAACTAATCTTGTCTTGAATTGGGGGAAGTGCCACTTTATGGTTAATGAAGGTATTGTCTTGGGGCATAAAATTTCTGAAAGAGGTATTGAAGTTGACAAAACTAAAGTTGATGATATTGAAAAGATGCCGTGTCCCAAGGACATCAAAGGTATAAGAAGTTTCCTTGGTCATGCCGGTTTTTATAGGAGGTTCATTAAGGACTTTTCTAAAATATCTCGGCCTCTGACTAATCTTTTACAAAAATATGTTCCTTTTGTCTTTGATGATGACTGTGTAGAAGCATTTGAAATACTTAAGAAAGCTTTGGTTTCTGCACCTATTGTTCAGCCTCCTGATTGGAATTTACCATTTGAAATTATGTGTGATGCTAGTGATTATGCTGTAGGGGCTATTCTAGGACAAAGAGTTGATAAGAAATTAAATGTTATCCAATATGCTAGTAAAACTCTAGACAGTGCCCAAAGAAATTATGCTACTATTGAAAAAGAATTCTTAGCAGTTGTATTTGCATGTGATAAGTTCAGACCTTGTATTGTTGATTCTAAAGTAACTGTTCACACTGATCATGCTGCTATTAAATATCTTATGTAAAAGAAGGATGCTAAACCTAGACTTATTAGATGGGTTCTCTTGCTACAAGAATTTGATTTGCATATTATTGATAGAAAGGGAGTTGAGAACCCCGTTGCAGACAACTTGTCTAGGTTAGAGAATGTTCTTGATGACCCACTACCTATTGATGATAGCTTTCCTGATGAACAACTAGTTGTCATAAATGCTTCTCATACTGCTCCATGGTATGATGATTATGCTAATTACATTGTTGCAAAATTTATACTACCTAGTTTCACATACCAGCAAAAGAAAAAGTTCTTCTATGATTTAAGACATTACTTCTGGGATGACCCACATCTTTATAAAGAAGGAGTAGATGGTGTTATTAGATGTTGTGTACCTGAGCATGAACAAGAACAGAACCTACGCAAGTGCCACTCCAAAGCTTATGGAGGACACCATGCTGGAGACAGAACTGCACACAAGGTATTGCAATCCGGTTTTTATTGGCCTACTCTCTTCAAGGATGCCCGTAAGTTTGTTTTATCTTGTCTGTCCTAGGGTTCATCCTTGGAGCTGGACGGACTCCAGAAATGTATCCGGAATATGGCAAACAAGAAGCTCAAGCTTGTCAACATAGTCCAAGTCATGCTCTTCTGCCAGATCCTCCCGTGTCAACAATGGGATTTTAACTTATGGGAGTTCGACCCGGCCCGGCACCAAACTCTAAGCGAGCTCTTCGACACGATGCACAAGGACGTCTGGAGGGTGCTGTTCAAGGGCGTCGAGGTCCCTCCTTCTCTTACCGAGGACCGCGGGCTAAGCGCGAAGCGCCTAGCGCATTCGGCGAGTTCTATACATCTAGTAGGATATTTATTTCCCCTAGCTCAACCATGTGCGGGGTCTGAGCTCCATGCCTTTGACAGGACTGGGTGGAGATGTCGGGGCAAATTAACTGTCCGGCCCCTCTGCCTGAAAACACTGCGGACGCTCTCCTGGCGGAGATGCTGACTCCGGCTCCTTACCAGGTGCCGGAGAAGACCAAGAAGAAGGCCAAGGGAACCCGAAATAGTTCCCGGCGCCAGGTGGTATCGGACTCATCATCCGATGACTCTGCGACGCACTCCTCCCCCGAAGACGAGGAGGAAGATGAAGATGCTCCCCCTCCAGTCGGGGGAGACAAGAAAAGGAAGGCCGCCCCAACCGGGGGGGCGAAGGGTCCAAGAAGGGAAGGACTCTCCTTCCGGACTACTCCACCACCGTCGCCGAAGGCGAAGACGAGTGGCTGCTCAGGGCCAAGCCCCTGGCGAAGTCGTAAGTATTCGGATACCAGAGTAACTCATAGCATACCTTTGTCGCACTGCTTCTCCTAACGCCGAATTATGATTATGCAGACCGCCCCGAGCCCGTATCGACGTATCCTCATCGGACGGCTCCCTGGACTCGTCGAATATGGATAGCGATCCACTTCCGACCACCACCTCTCCTTGCCCTATGGACAACACCGAGGTGTTGTCTCAAGAGGCACCGGGTCGAGGGGAGATAGTCCTGGAGGCGCCTCAAGGCGACCTTCCGGACTTCGGGAGCAGAGGGAGCAAGGCTCCCGAGGGCTCCGAGTTCGGCCCTCAGCCGAACACCGCGCCGGAACCTCCAGTGGTTCCGGACTCGGATAGGCGGCCTCCTTCCAAAAGGGGCAAGATGCCTGTGCCGGTGACCTCTGTCCATCCATAGGCACCGGACAATCTGCTGGGAGCGCTTCGCAACGCTTCCATCGACAAAGAGCACCGCACTATTATGAGTGTGGTGATCCAGAAGGTTCAGTCTGCCAAGAGCGGACTGACTAAAGCCTGTTGTCGGTGTCAAAACCGGCGGATCTCGGGTAGGGGGTCCCGAACTGTGCGTCTAGGCGGATGGTAACAGGAGAGAAGGGACACAATGTTTTTACCCAGGTTCGGGCCCTCTTGATGGAGGTAAAACCCTACTCCTGCTTGATTAATATTGATGATATGGGTAGTACAAGAGTAGATCTACCACGAGATCAAAGAGGCTAAACCCTAGAAGCTAGCCTATGGTATGATTGTTGTTAGTCCTATGGACTAAAACCCTCCGGTTTATATAGGCACCGAAGAGGGCTAGGGTTACACAGAGTCGATTACAATGGGAGGAGATCTACATATCCGTATTGCCAATTTTGCCTTCCACGCCAAGGAAAGTCCCATCCGGACACAGGACGAAGTCTTCAATCTTGTATCTTCAGAGTCCAAGAGTCCGGCCAAAGGTTATAGTCCGGCTATCCGGACACCCCCTAATCCAGGACTCCCTCAGTAGCCCCTGAACCAGGCTTCAATGACGACGAGTCCGGCGCGCAGATTGTCTTCAGCATTGCAAGGCGGGTTCCTCCTCCGAATACTTCATAGAAGATTTTGAACACAAGGATAGTGTCCGGCTCTACAAAATAAGTTCCATATACTGTCGTAGAGAGAATAATATTTACACAAATCTAATCTGCTGACGTATTCCGTAGCGTGTCATCACGCCACAGCCAAGCCTTTATTTGAACCGTTTTTACTGTCCCACCTCAGCGCGTTTTGCGAGGCGGTTTCCTTGGCACGTCTTGTCGAAGCAGGGATCGTGTCCCCTTTATTTACGGGATTCTCATCAATACGGACGTGGGTAACCCAATCGTGCCCGTTGGTGTGTCTCCTCGATCAAAGGCGAGTCCCAAACGGTCACGGGGAGGGCTCTTGGTATTCAACCTCTTATAAAGAGACCAAGGCCTTACTCCTTTCTTTTGATCTCAATCGAATTCGCCCTTCGCCTCGAGTTCCAACACCCAAGGCCCCAGATTTCAGGCGCTTCGGACCTTCGACGATGTCCGGCTCCGACCTTCGAGGCCGATGGACGCCTTCCTCCGTCACGGAGGAAGACGTGCTAAAGCTGAGAGAGGCCAGGTTTTTGACCGGCGAAATCTCGCATAGGCTGCCTGCTCACGGGCAGGTTATTCCTACTCCCAAGCCTGGTGAGAGCGTGGTGTTCGTGTCTCACTTCCTCCGAGGGCTAGGCTTCGCGACGGATCCCTTCGTGAGGGGGCTCATGTTTTATTATGGGCTGGAATTTCACGACTTAGCTCCGGAGTCCATCCTCCACATCTCATCGTTCATTGTCGTGTGCGAAGCCTTCCTCCGTATTACTCCTCACTTCGGACTGTGGCTTAAGACTTTAAAGTAGAGCCGAAGATGATTGAGGGACAGCACGCGGAGTGCGGAGGCGCTGTTATAAGCAAGAATGCTGACGCTCCATGGCCCGAGGGCTCTTTTCAAGAGGAGTTCAGCTTATGGCAACAAGAGTGGTTTTATATCACAGCTCCCAGGAGCACCAAGTGGGTGGCGCCGCCTGCTTTCCGCTCGGGTCCCCCGCCACGACTGGCGTCATGGGTCAATAAGGGGCTGGACTGGGGGTCGGCAAAGGACGTGCCCCTGTTGCAGGGCCGCATCCGAGATCTCCTAGAAAGAGAGATCAGTCTGGTCGTGGTGACGCAGGTTATGTTAATTCGCCGAGTTCTGCCCTGCAAACGTCGCCCCCTCCGCCTGTGGGAGTTCAACCCGGAGGGACCACGAGTTCTCCAACATTTTCTTGGCATGACGCCCGCGGAAATGTACAAATTGTTCCTCGGACCACAAGTAGTGTGTCCGGATTCTACAGAGGGCGCAGGTCTGAGCTGCAGTCGTCCGGATACTCAAGTAAGTAGCCCTGTGCCCGGACACACCATCCGTTCATTTATCACAACATCACCCTTAAAAGAGTTGTCTTTGAAACAGGAGTGGGTAGCGAAGGCGAAGTTAATCAGGTGTCCGGCCCCCCTTCCCGAGACCTCGCCGCATCCCGTGTTAACCAGGATGCTGGAGATCGTGCCTTCGGAAGAAAGCGAAGGGGGGACAAAGAAGTTGCTGCCTCCTCGAAGGAGGCTGTCTGGAAAGGAGGAATCGAAAATTCCTCTACTCAGGGGAGGAAGAGGACTGCCTCTGAAGACCCGGAGTCCATGGTCTCAAAGCGGGGGAAGAAATCTTCGCCAGAGGGTCCTGTGCCGGGGGATGCCTCGGCCGTACTATGCCCTCAAGGGGATCAGTCCTCCATCGAGCCGTAAGTAGAGAGGGAAGGTTTAAAATGAGAGAAATCCTTGTTTTATTTCTGAGGAAAATAACCGAAATTTTACCTTGAAGTTCGGATCTCAGCCCTTCTCAGCAGAGCTCATCTTCGGGGGATCTTCTTCCGGAGATGATGGAGAGCGGAAGGCCTCCCCCTGCCGTACCGTCTTATGAGGTGGGCGATCCTGAGGTATCGTCGCGGAGGGTTTCTCCGAATCCGGCAGGGCCGGAAGGCAGTCATACGGCCCCCTAAGGCCATCCGCGTCCGGTCTTTGAAAAAGGCCATCGAACGAGTCCGACACCGCCTGGTGCTCGGTCGGATGAACTGAAGGATCTGTTAGGGCGAGCGTCTATCCCAGAGGAACACCGTACGTTGATGGGTACGGTAATTGAAAGGATTTCGTCTGCTGAAAGCGGGTTGCACGAGGCCGTCAGGAGTTTACTGACAAGTTTTGAGGTACGCGAGGTGATGTACCTTTTGACAGTTCCGCATATAAGATGTGCCCTGTGTAGATAGTAGCCCCTAAGACTCTGTGTGTTGTTGAAGACGACAGCACGCAGAGGATCATAGTCCCAGGTGTAATTTTGCCGCCTTCCTATGTAGGTGGCGAAGTGTCCGGTTGCCAGCCGGACTGATGAATTTGCTGAGCTAATGCGGCAACTTGACGTGGTAGATGCCGACACCGCGCTTGTCAACAAGCGGCTTGACGAGGCACAAGGTATGTAATTTCTCCGGAGACACCTGGTAAGAGGAGCTTGATGCCAGTATCTTACAGCGTGTGCATTTGATGCAGATGGGGCCGCTGCCATGGAGAACCTTCGGGCGGAACTTGCCCGAGCCAAGGAGCGAGCCAGGAGAAGTGATGCGGCTTCCATAAAGGCAATTGAAGAGCTGAAAGCTGAACAGGCTGCTGACTGCCGAAGAAAGAAGGAAATGGCCGAAATGGCTATGAAGTTAAAGAACGCTGCTGACCGCTGCAAGCTTCTTGAAAAAGAAGATCGGGCGGAGCGGACAGACCTGGAGAAGGCCACTACAGTGGCCAAGGATGCTCGTTCTGCGATGAGAGCGATGAAGAAGGAGCTGCGTCAGGCCGGAGATATCGTGGCTGGAAAGCCCTTTATGCTGCGAATGAAGTTCGGAGATCCTAAATACGCTCTATTGGACCGGATGTGGAGTTCGGCGGACGCATATCTGGATTTAGCTACGAGTGCCGCTGATGCGACCGAACATTTCCGAGATCAGAAAGATAGCAAAGTGGAGAAGCTCTTCTGGTCACAATTCAACAATCCGGAGCGTCCGCTTCCGTTGACTGATTGTTTGGCCTAATGGGCCGAACTGAATAGGTTTTCCGGACTCGCCATGAAGGATGTCGTTAATCATCTGTGGCCGGAAAGGCCAGCCCCGAACAGTTATTTTAGCTTGGTGCAGCAGTTCCTTGGTGCAGTGCCGCATATCAATGCGATGAAGAGGTTAGCATGCATAGAGGGTGCGCGGATGGCCCTTGCCCGTGTCAAGACATACTGGGCGGAGATGGAGGCCGCCGTTGTTGCATCCCAAGATTCGAACGGAGGCCGAATACCTGCTGAGCACTATTTTCAGGAAGTTCTGCAAGGCGCTCGTTTGATAGAGACGCAGTGCTCGAAGGATATTATGTTCGAATAACGTGTATTATTGTAAAACAATATTTTGATGAATTGTAGAAGCTTTTTATACTTGTGCCTGCAAGTATTATAATGCCTCATGTGCGGCCGTTGAGGTATATGTGTATATAATCTGAAAGATGGCAGTCATCGGCTTCAGCCCCCATGCATATAATGCGGGGGTGTTCGCAGAAGGCGCATTCTCACACTTGATCCAACATCTTGGTCCATGAAGGAGGTGATAGCGCAGCGAACTAGGCAATCAGACTATAATGCTTTATTACTTTCACTTAGCCATAGGAGTTTGACAGGGTGGATACTATATAGCCCCTGGTGGCGCCGCACTTGCCCGAACTCGGGGCGCGTGTGTGCTTGGCCGGGAAACGGCCCTTTGTTAATGCAGAGGAATCCCGAAGACTCCGATAGGTCATCGAGTGGTTGACCAGTCTCACGCTATATCATGGCAGTCAGTTTTCGGCTTTCTCTACTGAGGTGCTCGCCTGGCTAAACCGGGGCACAATCGCAGTAGTTCTCCTGGTGGCACCTTAGCCGATAGAGCGGAACGTAAGGCAACAAAACACAAGAGCCGGGCAAACCGAACATTTGACCAAAGACATGATTCGGAGTTGATGCATATAAGGCCAAACTCGCCACGCCGAACACTCCCTAAGGTATTCGGTCTTTATAAAAACGGGCTGAGCAGTGCCCATGATAATAAGCCCCTGGTGTCCAGGTACGTGCGAAATTCTGACGTGGCCACATGCCAAGACGCCAGCCTCCTCCTCGGTTATACTGTGAATCCGGGGGATGTGCATCAACAAGAGACAGTGAAAAAGGTTTACGCAGGGTCTTAATCTAAAGAGAATCCTTGGGACGGGTCCCTGCTGCACGTCTGCGCCTGTGTCTCCGTTGCGCCGTGTCCTGGACGGGTGTAGCACGGTGTTCATCTGTAAAAGAGAGGAACTTAGTTGAAAGAAGAATAGCCGTGCGAAATATATGTTGTACTAAGTAAACAAAGTATAATTCAAGATGGGGAAAATTGAGCCTTATTGTCGCTTATTTTACATATGCGGAGCCCCTTGTATAGGGGTGTACGGCTACAAAAACCTTTATCAATTATAAGTTTGCTCCGGACTCGCCTAGCCGTGTCCGTGGTCTTAATGACCTGTTAGATGCTTTTGTTGGTGAAGCTGTTTTAATGTGTGGCTGTCAAGGCAGCCGTATAGTCTTCTGCGCGCGAGGAACATTCAATGTTTCCCTTTAGTGAGATGATGCCTCGTGGGCCGGGCATCTTAAGCGTGAGAGATGCATAATGCGGTATTGCGTTAAAGCGGGCGAAAGCTTCGCGTCCCAGTAGTGCTTGATAGCCACTTGAAAATGGGGCGATGTGGAAGGTTAGCTTTTCGCGGCGGAAGTTATCGGGGGAACCGAACATTACTTCTAGCAGGAGAGAACCCGTGCAATGGGCATCTGGGCATGGCGTTACTCCTTTAAAGGAAGTGTTGCTATGGCGAATTTTTGTTGGGTCCATCCCCATTTTGCGGATTGTGTCCTGATATAGCAGGTTTAGACCACTGCCGCCGTCCATCACGACTTGTGTAAAGTGGAATCCGTCGATTATCGGATCTAATACCAAGGCGGTCCAACCTGCGTTTCGGATACTTCCGAAGTAATCCTGATGGTCAAAGGTGATCGGTTTTAAAAACCAGTGGTGAGACTCCTATGTGATAGGCCACATGGCGCGTATCTCTATAGGCGCCACTCTATTTTTCCCTTTTGTCACGTGAAGTAAGTTTACTGTTTTGACTTCTTGTGGGAAATTCGTTTGTTTCCCGGTGCTCTGCTTGTGGGGTTCGTCATCGTCCTCACTTGGTGTATCGAGCCCCTTGTGTTCGGCGTTGAGTTTGCCGGATTGCTTGAAGACCCAACATTCTCTGTGGGTGTGGTTTGCAGGCTTCCCGGGAATGTTGTGGATTTGACATATTTTGTCCAAGATTTTGTTTAGGCTAGATAGCTCGTCCCTGTTATCCTTGAGGGGCAGCTTTTTCTGACCCTGCCGAGAGCTTTTGAATCTGGTGTTGACTGCCGTGCTCTTCGGGCTGTTTCCCTTATTCCGGTGCTGGTCCTTGTTGCGACGCGGTTTCCCGTTTCCGTCCCTGACTTGGATGTACTTGGGTCGTTGGTGCTGCATCTTGCCAACCAGTTGTCCTCTCCCGCGCAAAAGCGGGTCATGAGGCTTGTTAATGCCACCATTGTTCTTGGCTTTTCTTGGCTGAGGTGTCTGGCGAGCCATTCGTCTCGAATGCTGTGTTTGAAAGCTGCTTAGGCCTCGGCGTCCGGACAGTCGACTATCTGGTTCTTTATAGTAAGAAATCGGTTCCAGAGTTTCCGGGCTGTTAACTTCGTCTGCATCCGGAGGCCGGACATAGGTCCCTTGAAAATTTTCCCGAAAAGCATCATCGAGCTCTTCCCAACTTCCAATGGTGTTTCCGGGAAGGCCTTTAAGCCAATGCCGGGCTGGCCCTTTTAGCTTGAGGGGTAAGTATTTTATGGCGTGGAGGTTGTCTCCTCTGGCCATATGGATATGGAGGATATAGTCCTCAATCCAGACTCCAGGGTCTGTCGTTCCGTCGTACGCCTCTATGTTTACGGGCTTGAATCCCGCTGGAAATTCATGGTCCAGCACCTCATCGGTGAAACATAGGGGGTGTGCGGCGCCCCTGTATTTGGGTGTGCCGTAGTGTTCGGATGTTTGTTGTGTTGCATTGCTTACTAAAGCTTGCTTTCTTGGCCCGTAGATGGATCTGGCTGGGCCATCTTTTTGATGCGAATCCTTGAGTGGGTCATGTGCTGGCTTGTGTGCGGTGCCTCTTGCTGCTCTATATTGGCCATGGGGTCGTTTATCCGACCGAGTCGCTTCCTTATTTGTCGATTGCGGAGGTTCTAAGACCTCCTCATCAAATTCAGGCAGGAGCTTTCGCTTCGGGTAGCTTTTTGTGTGGCGACTGTCGCCGTATTTGTCTGCGGTGTTGAGTACTTTGCTCCACCTGATTCTAAGTGCATCTTCCGCAGTTTTGAGCTTCTGCTTCTGCTTTTTCAGGCTACGCGCAGTGGCGACAATCCTTTTGTGGAGGTTCTTCTGCTCCAGGAACTTGTTCGGTGTGAGGTCGTCCGGACTGTTATCTTCGCCGGGGACGGGTTGTGCGGTTTGTTTATCCAAGTTGCCTTGTTCGGATGGTTGCTCGATGCCATGTTCATCGTTCGCCGACTCACCCTGCTCGGTGGCTGGGTCTGTATGACCGATGTCTCTGTCGAGGCGGGGCTTGGAGCGGCGCTTACGCCGCTGCTTTGACTGCTTTTCGGAGGAACGACCCTTCGTTGCGTCCTCCCATTCGTCCTCGTCGTTTCCTTTGGGTGTGTCCACCATGTATACATCGTAGGATGGGGTGGCTGTCCAGTGCCCTATGGGCGCTGGTTCCTGTTTGCCTCCTACATCGTCGTCCATGCCGTCGATGTCTTCGGAGTCGAAGTAAAGCATGTCGGTTAAATTGTCGACAGTGGCAACGAAGTGGGTGGTGGGTGGGCGTCGAATTTCTTTGTTGTCCGCATCCCAATCCTGTTGGCCATAATCCGGCCAGGGCTCTCCTGACAAAGAGAGGGACCTTAGTGAATTAATAATGTCGCCGAAGGGCGAGTGCTGAAAGATATCTGCGGCTGTGAATTCCATAATCGGCGCCCAATCGGATTCGATTGGCAAGGGCGCGGAGGGTTCGGAGTTCGGAGCAGGGTCCGGCACCTTGGAGTCACGGGATTCATAGAGGATAAAGCTGGTGTTTGGCTCGATCGCTGTTGAGACTGCAGCCCCCGAGGCGGTGTCTAGCCACCCGCCCTTGATCGGCACAGTTGGCTCAGAGCTAAGGGTCGGAGCTGTTGCGGGCGCGGCCTCCAGGGCACTGTTCAGCGGTAGAGCTAAGTCATGCCCATCGTGATAGTGCGGCACGCTTGGTTGTGGCTCGGGTCCGTCGAAGATCAAGTCTCCACGGATGTCAGCCGTGTAGTTCAAACTTCCAAATCTGACCTGACGGCCAGGGGCGTAGCTTTCAATCTGCTCCAGATGGCCAAGCGAATTAGCTCGCAATGCAAAGCCGCCGAACACGAAGATCTGTCCGAGGAGAAAGGTCTCACCCTGGACCACATCGTTGTTGATGATCGGAGGAGCCATCGGGCCTAAAGGTGACGACACATAGGAACTCTCAATGAAAGCACCAATGTCGGTGTCAAAACCGGCGGATCTCGGGTAGGGGGTCCTGAACTGTCTGTCTAAGCGGATGGTAACAGGAGACAAGGGACACAATGTTTTTACCCAGGTTCGGGCCCTCTCGATGGAGGTAAAACCCTACTCCTGCGTGATTAATATTGATGATATGGGTAGTACAAGAGTAGATCTACCACGAGATCAAAGAGGCTAAACCCTAGAAGCTAGCCTATGGTATGATTGTTGTTCGTCCTATGGACTAAAACCCTCCAGTTTATATAGGCACCGGAGAGGGCTAGGGTTACATAGAGTCGGTTACAATGGGAGGAGATCTACATATCCGTATTGCCAAGCTTGCCTTCCACGCCAAGGAAAGTCCCATCCGGACACAGGACGAAGTCTTCAATCTTGTATCTTCATTGTCCAAGAGTCCGGCCCAAGGTTATATTTCGGCTATCTGGACACCCCCTAATCCAGGACTCCCTCACCTATGCCAGCCTTCTAACAGGCTTTGAGGTAAGTGTTTGAAATATAGGAAAAATATTACCGCATAGACAGTAGCCCCTGATGCTCTGTTTGGTGTTCAAAAAGAAAAGCCGAATAGAGGATCAACTAATATCTACAGGAGTCTAATATAAGTATGTCTATATGCGTATGCAGGCTTCGCTGCTGACCTCTACCACACTGACTGCGGAGGTCGCCGTACTGAAGCAGGACCTCGAAGGGTCCAAGAAAGAGCTCGGCCTTGCCAAGAGGCAGCTCGAGGAGAACAAAGGTAAGTAATACATAGTCTATAGATGTGTATATATACAAAAAGAATGCGATTGCAAAATGACAGGATCATCTTTAATTTTCCAGGGGCCACGACCGAAGTGGCAACCCTGAAGGAAGTGCTATCCGAGGCCGAAAACAAAGCGGCCCAGGAGCGCACTGAGTGGGAAAAACAAGAGGCACGGGTGGGTGAGGTGCAGCAAGAGCTCCACGCTCTCCTGATGAAGCACGAGACGTTGGAGCTTGACTTGAAGACGTGAGAGTCCGAGCTTGCCGTGGCCCTTGAGAGTGCAAAGAGTGCCAAGGACGAAGCCCAAAAGGCCCTCTAGGAGATTGATGTGATGAAGAAGATAGCGGCGGGTAAGGCATTCTATATGCAAAGCAAGCATGTGAAAGTAAATTGCTTGTTACTTACCCAAATCCGGAGCTCTCCAAGAGCATTCGCAGATTTGCCCTGCAGCGTGTCGGATGCCGCACAGTTTTATCAGGCCGAGGAGGGAAGCTCAACGGAGATGTTGTTCTGGTCTCAGTATACTAGGACCGAACACCCGATGCCTCTGAGCGACCAGCTGAAGCAACAGGTCGAGCTGCACAAGGCGGACGAACAGGCCATGAAGGGCTTTATAGTCCGGATGTGGCCTAGCGATGCCCTTCCCAACAGTTACTTCAGCCTCGTGAGGTGGCTTGTGGATGCCTGCCCACGGCTGGAAGTAATTAAGCGGTCCGTTTGCACCGAAGGTGCACGCCGGGCTTTCGCCCGTGTCAAGGTGCAATGGGCCAAGATGGACGCCGTGAAGCTGGTGAAGGAAGGGCCGCCGGCGGGCAAGGAGCATCGCCACCCCGAGATGTACTATGAGGGTGTCCTGAAGGGTGCCCGTCTCGTAGCGGACAAGTGTACAAAAGATGTAATATTTGAGTAAACTTGCTCGTGTAATCCTGTATTATGAAAACTTGTTCATATGCACTATGCAACGCTTGTTTAAATTTAAAATATTATCGTCTGTTCGGCTGTTTATGAAATCTGAGAGATGGCTAGTCATCGGCATCTGCCCCCATGCCACGAGTGTTCGGGTGTTTAGGATAAACCTAAGCACTCTTGTTCCCATTTTTAGGTCCTTCGAGGGAGGTGCTCAGCACAACGAACAAGGCAATCGGACTATAGTGCGTTATCACTCTCACTTAGCCATAGAATTCTATAATTTTAAATTTCGGCGAAGCCCCTAGTATTCGGAAGGACGAATTCGGGGCGCTATACATGCCTTAAGCCGGACAGGGCCGACTCCTCGCTCTAAGCGGCATAAGTCTTTAGGGACTTGAAACCTCTCGAACAGCGACCAGTCTCTCGCCTTATCATGACAGTCAGTTTTAGCTTTCTCTACTAAGGTGCTTAGCCCAGCAGAACCGGGGCACAATTGCAATAGTTCTCCCAGTGCTACCTTAGCCGATATAGAGGAACGTAAGGTACCAAAACATGGGAGCCGGGCAAACCCAACTATTGACCCAAGACATGATTCGGAGCTGATGCATATAATGATATAAGTTCAGGGTGCCACACTGTCGAAAGTGTTCGGACTTCTCACGCCGTATTATGGGGTATGCTTAAGCCCCTAGCGTATTGGCCGTACCAGAGTGTACGGATGCTAGATGTCATGAGTGAACATATATATATATATATAAAGGAAGAATGCAATAATAGTTTTAATGCTATGCATTGTTTATTCAAAAAGGTGCGTTAAAGCGGAATGATACAAGTAGTGCGATAAGCAAAAAGTAGGACTGTTTGACATGTCCCTTCCGAGGGCAAGCTGAGGAATAGTATTAAAGCAAATATTTCACTCGTTATCATAATCCACCTGGGAGTTCCGTGGTGTGACGTAGCTTTCTGCCTCCTTGGTTGTTGCATCATGTGTTCGGCGATCATGCTGCCGGACAGGGTTTCCAGAGATTAAAGTCCTGAAAGAGAAAAATAACAAAGCGAGAAGCCCCTGGTGCGGTTTAAGCCGTGTCTTGGAGCGTGCCGCAGTCGTGCCCCCCTCCCAACATATGCCCATGGTATTTTTAATGCGTAATTATATACGCGTGGCACGGATTTCGCCATTTGGCTGGGACCGGGGTGGGGGCCGCATTGCTATGCAAGCTCGGAATGTGCCAGGCAGTCCAGTTGCCGATTACTCCGGGCGCGCTTGAAGTTGTCTGGGTCCTTAATCACCGAACTAGTGGATTGCCTTAAGAGGCTGCTTTGTGCTTCTACTGCGAGGGCCACAGTGTGCTCCTCCGTGCGGAGAGAGCGCTCTGTGTTTCCATTGACTGTGATGACCCCCCGAGGTCCTGGCATCTTGAGCTTGAGATATGAATAATGTGGTACTGCATTGAATCTTGCGAATGCGGTTCGCCCGAGCAGTGCATGGTAGCCACTGCGGAACGGGACTATGTCAAAGATTAACTCTTCGCTTCGGAAGTTATCCGGGGATCCGAAGACCACTTCCAGTGTGACTGAGCCTGTGTAGTGGGCCTCAACACCTGGTATGACGCCTTTAAAGGTCGTTTTTGTGGGTTTGATGCTTCAGGGGTCTATACCCATTTTGCGCACTATGTCCTGATAAAGCAGGTTCAAGCTGTTGCCGCCGTCCATAAGGACTCGAGTGAGGTGAAATCCGTCAATGATTGGGTCTAGGACCAATGCAGCGAATCCGCCATGACGGATACTAGTGGGGTGGTCCCTGTTATCGAAGGTGATCGGACAGGAAGACCATGGGTTGAACTTTGGGGCGACTGGCTCCAACGCATATACGTCCCTGAGCGCGCGCTTTCGCTCCCTCTTGGGGATGTGGGTTGCGTATATCATGTTCACCATCCGCACTTGTGCGGGGAACCTCTTCTGTCCTTCGATGTTCGGCTACCGGGGCTCCTCCTCATCATCGCTATGTGACCCCTTATCTTTGTTTTCGGCATTTATCTTGCCGGCCTGCTTGAACACCCAACAATCCCTGTTGGTGTGGTTGGCTGGCTTGTCAGGGGTGCCATGTATTTGGCACGAGCGATCGAGTATACGGTCCAAACTAGATGGGCCCGGAGTGCTTCTTTTGAACGGCTTTTTCCGCTGACCGGGTTTAGAGCCTTTGAATCCGGCATTGACTGCCGTATCCTCGGTATTGTCGTTGTCAATGCGGCGCTTATGTTTGTTGCGACGTGACCTGCCATTGCCATCCTTGGTATCCGAAGTACCGTGGTTCTTTGATATGTTATTGTTGCGAGCCAGCCAGCTGTCTTCTCCCACACAAAAGCGGGTCATGAGTGTCATGAGGGCTGCCATAGATTTCGGCTTTTCCTGACCAAGGTGCTGGGCGAGCCACTCGTCGCGGATGTTGTGCTTAAAAGCTGCTAGGGCCTCTGCATCCGGACAGTCAATGATTTGATTTTTCTTTGTTAGGAACCGTGTCCAGAATTACCTGGCTGATTCCTCTGGCTGCTCAATTATGTGGCTCAAGTCATCGGCATCTGGTGGTCGCACATAAGTGCCCTGAAAGTTGTCGAGGAATGCTACTTTCAGATCTTCCCAACAGCCAATGGACTCTGCTGGCAAGCTGTTGAGCCAATGCCGAGCTGGTCTTTTGAGTTTGAGTGGGAGGTATTTGATGGCGTGTAGGTCATCGCCGCGGGCCATGTGGATGTGCAGGAGGAAATCCTCTGTCCATACCGCGGGATCTGTTGTGTCGTCGTATGATTCTATATTTACGGGTTTGAAATCATCTGGGATTTGATGATCCATTACTTCGTCTGTGAAGCATAAGGGGTGTGCGGCGCCTCTGTACTGGGCTATATCGCGATGCAGCTTCAATGAGTCTTACCCGCTGTGTTCGGCCCGGCCGGATTTACTTTTACTGTATCCGGCATGACGATTATAGTCTCACATAGTGGCGTGCCCTCGTGATCTGTAGATCGATCTTGCATGTTTTGCTTTGTCCTCCAATACGTCTTGCAGGTCTGGCATATTTCCCCATGCCTTTTTATTTGAATGGCGTCGGGGTGCGGGCTGAGCTTTTGGCTGGAATGCCTCTCTGTCGCGGCCACGAGGTGGCCGGTCAGCCGCGTCATACGCCGGAGATGTAGGTTTTGGTGCTTCCTCCTCCAATCGGGGGTAGCAACCTACACTTTGGGTAACTCTTGGAGGGGCGTTCGAGTTTATATTCCTCGGCCGTCAGGACTTCAGTCGAGCATGTCGGTTAAGTCGTCGACAGTGGCTACTAAGTGGGTGGTGGGTGGGCGGCGAATTTCTTCGTCATCCGCATCCCAGTCCTGCCGGACATAGTTCGGCCAGGATCCTCCTGACAAGGAGAGAGACCTTAATGAGTTCAGTATGTCGCCGAAGGGCGAGTGCTGAAAAATATCCGCGGAGGTAAACTCCATGATCGGCGCCCAATCAGATTCGATAGGAATGGGCACAGGCGGTTCGGAGTCCGTGGCCGGAGAAGGATCTGGCAGTTTGGCAACACGGCTCTCGTGAAGGGTAAGGTCGATATTCGGCTCGATCGCCGCTGAGGATACGGCCTCCGTGACGGGGTCTATCCACCCGTCCATGGATGGCGCAACTGGCTCCGAATTGAGGCTCGAAGCGGTTGCCGGTGCGATCTCCTGAATACGGTCCGATGATAGAGCTAAATCGTACTCATCGTGACCGCGTGGCGCACAAGGCAGGGGCTCGAATCCTTCGAAGATCAAGTCTCCGCGGATATCAGCTGTGTAATTCAAGCTTCCAAACCTGACCTGGTGGCCAGGGGCGTAACTTTCGATCTGCTCCAGATGGCCAAGTGAGTTGGCCCGCAGTGCGAAGCCGCCGAACACAAAGATCTGTCTGGGGAGAAAATTCTCACCCTGGACTGCATCGCTATCAATGAAAGTAGGAGCCATCAAGCCTAACGGCGACGACACAGAGAAACTCTCAATGAAAGCACCAATGTCGGTGTCAAAACCGGCGGATCTTGGGTAGGGGGTCCTGAACTGTGCGTCTAAGGCGGATGGTAACAGGAGGTAGGGGACACAATGTTTTACCCAGGTTCGAGCCCTCTTGATGGAGGTAAAACCCTACGTCCTGCTTGATTTATTCTTGATGATATGAGTATTACAAGAGTTGATCTACCACGAGATCGGAGAAGCTAAACCCTAGAAGCTAGCCTATGGTATGATTGTATGTTGTCCTACGGACTAAGACCCTCCGGTTTATATAGACACCAGAGGGGGGTAGGGTTACACAAGGTCGGTTACAAAGGAGGAGATATCCATATCCGTACTGCCTAGCTTGCCTTCCACGCCAAGTAGAGTCCCATCCGGACACGAGA
Organism: Triticum aestivum; assembly: GCF_018294505.1. Taxonomy (NCBI): domain Eukaryota; kingdom Viridiplantae; phylum Streptophyta; class Magnoliopsida; order Poales; family Poaceae; genus Triticum; species Triticum aestivum. The sequence continues at coordinate 315,648,485 of NC_057794.1, read as the reverse complement.
CGAAGTCTTCAATCTTGTATCTTCATAGTCCAATAGTCCGGCCAAAGGATATAGTCCGGCTGTCCGGAGACCCCCTAATCCAGGACTCCCTCACTCCCACTCACTTTCTTGTAAATACAGGCTTCACCACAAGTCTGTATAAAACCATATGCTTTGATCACATTATCAAAACGTTTATTCCAACTCTGAGATGCTTGCACCAGTCCATTGATGGATCACTGGAGCTTGCTCACTTTGTTAGCACCTTTAGGATCGACAAAACCTTCAAGTTGCATCATATACAACTCTTCTTCCAGAAATCCATTCAGGAATCCAATCTTTACATCCATTTGCCAAATTTCATAATCATAAAATACGGCAATTGCTAACATGATTCGGACGAACTTAAGCATCGATACAAGTGAGAAAATCTCATCGTAGTCAACACCTTGAACTTGTCGAAAACATTTTGCGATAATTCGAGCTTTGTAGATAGCAACACTACTATCAACGTCCGTCTTCCTCTTGAAGATCCATTTATTTTCTCTGGCTTGCCGATAATCGGGCAAGCCAACCAAAGTCCACACTTTGTTCTAATACATGGATCCCATCTCAGATTTCATGGCCTCAAGCCATTTCGCAGAAATCTGGGCTCATCATCGCTTCCTCATAGTTCGTAGGTTCGTCGTGTTCAATTAACATGACCTCTAGAATAGGATTACCGTACCATTCTAGTGCAGATCTCACTCTGGTTGAACTACGAGGTTCGGGAGTAACTTGATCTGAAGTTACATGATCATCATCATTAGCTTCCTCACTAATTGGTGTAGGAGTCACAGAAACAGATTTCTGTGATGAACTACTTTCCAATAAGGGAGCAGGTACAGTTACCTCATCAAGTTCTACTTTCCTCCCACTCACTTCTTTCGATAGAAACTCCTTCTCTAGAAAAGATCAATTCTCAGCAACAAATATCTTGCCTTCGGATCTGTGATAGAAGGTGTACCCAATAGTTACTTTTGGGTATCCTATGAAGACGCACTTCTCCGACTTGGGTTTGAGCTTATCAAGATGAAACTTTTTCATATAAGCATCGCAACCCCAAATTTTAAGAAACGACAGCTTAGGTTTCTTTCTAAACCACAGTTCATACGGTGTCGTCTCAACGGATTTAGATGGTGCCCTTTTTTAATGTGAATGCAGCTGTTTCTAATGCATAACCCCAAAACGATAGTGGTAAATCGGTAAGAGACATCATAGATTGCACTATATCAAATAAAGGACGGTTATGATGTCCGGACACACCATTACTCTGTGGTGTTCCAGGTGGCATGAGTTTGTGAAACTATTCCACATTGTTTTAATTGAAGACCAAACTCGTAACTCAAATATTTGCCTCTGTGATCAGATCATAGATACTTTATTTTCTTGTTACGATGATTTTCCACTTCACTATGAAATTCTTTGAACTTTTCAAATGTTTTAGACTTATGTCTCTTCAAGTAGATATACCCATATCTGCTCAAATCATCTATGAAGGTCAGAAAATAACGATACCCGCTGCGAGCCTCAACACTCATTGGACTGCATACATCGGTATATATTATTTCCAACAAGTTTGTTGCTCGCTCCATTGTTCCGAGAACGGAGTCTTAGTCATCTTGCCCATGAGGCATGGTTCGCAAGCATTAACTGATTCATAATCAAGTGATTCCAAAAGCCCATCAGCATGGAGTTTCTTCATGCGCTTTACACCAGTATGACCCAAACGGCAGTGCCACAAATAAGTTGCACTATCATTATTAACTTTGCATCTTTTGGCTTCAATATTATGAATATGTGTATCACTACGATCGAGATCCAACAAACCAATTTCATTGGGTGTATAACCATAGAAGGTTTTATTCATGTAAACAGAACAACAATTATTCTCTAACTTAAATGAATAATAGTATTGCGATAAACATGATCAAATCATATCCATGCTCAACACAAACACCAAATAACATTTATTTAGGTTCAACACTAATCCTGAAAGTATAGGGAGTGTGCAATGATGATCATATCATTCTTGGAACTACTTCCAACACACATCATCACTTCACCCTTAACTAGTCTCTGTTCATTTTGCAACTCCCGTTTCGAGTTACTACTCTTAGCAACTGAACCAGTATCAAATACCGAGGGGTTTGCTATAAACACTAGTAAAGTACACATCAATAACATGTATATCAAATATACCTTTGTTCACTATGCCATCCTTCTTATCCGCCAAGTATCTAGGGCAGTTCCACTTCCAGTGATCATTTCCTTTGTAGTAGTAGCACTCAGTTCTAGGCTTGGGTCTAGCTTTGGGCTTCTTCATGGGAGCAGCAACTTGCTTGCCATTCTTCTTTGAAGTTCCCTTTCTTTCCCTTTACCCTTTTCTTGAAACTAGTGGTCTTGTTAACCATCAAAACTTGATGCTATTTCTTGATTTCTACCTTCGCCGATTTGAGCATCGCGAAGAGCTTGGGAATTAATTTCGGCATCCCTTGCATATTATAGTTCATCACGAAGTTCCAGTAACTTGGTGATAGTGACTAGAGAACTCTGTCAATCACCTTTTTATCTGGAAGATTAACTCCCACTTGATTCAAGAGATTGTAGTACTCAGACAATCTGAGCACATGCTCATTGGTTGAGCTATTCTCCTCCATCTTGTAAGCGAAGTACTGTCAGAGGTCTCATACCTCTCGACACGGGCATGAGTATGAAATACCAATTTCAACTCTTAGAACATCTTATATGTTCTGTGGCGTTCAAAATGGTTTTGAAGTCCCGGTTCTAAGCCGTAAAGCATGGTGCACTAAACTATTAAGTAGTCATCATACCGAGCTTTGTCAAATGTTCATAATGTGTGCATATGCTCCTGCAATAGGTCTGTCACCTAGCGGTGCATCGAGGACATAATTCTTCTGTGCAGCAATGAGGATCATCCTAAGATCACGGATCCAATCTGTATCATTGCTACTAACATCTTTCAACTTTATTTTCTCTAGGAACATATCAAAAAGAAATGGTGAGCTACATCACAAGCTATTGATGTACAACATATGTATGCAAATACTATCAGGACTAAGTTCATGATATATTAAAGTTCAATTAATCATATTACTTAAGAACTCCCACTTAGATAGGCATCCCTCTAGTCATCTAAGTGATCACGTGATCCAAATCAACTAAACCATGTCCGATCATCACGTGAGATGGACTAGTTTTCAATGGTGAACATCACTATGTTGATCATATCTACTATATGATTCACGCTCGGCCTTTCGGTCTCCAGTGTTCCGAGGCCATATCTGCATATGCTAGGCTCGTCAAGTTTAACCCGAGTATTATGTGTGTGCAAAACTGGCTTGCACCCGTTGTAGATGAACGTAGAGCTTATCACACCCAATCATCACGTGGTTTCTCGCCACGACGAACTTTGGCAACGGTGCATACTTAGAGAGAACACTTTTACCTTGAAATTTAGTGAGAGATCATCTTATAATTCTACCGTCAAACAAAGCAGAATAAGATGCATAAACGATAAACATCACATGCAATCAATATAAGTTGTATGATATGGCCATCATCATCTTGTGCTTGTGATATCCATCTCCGAAGCACCGTCATGATCACCATCGTCACCGGTGCGACACCTTGATCTCCATCGTAGCATCGTTGTCGTCTCGCCAACTATTGCTTCTACGACTATCGCTACCGCTTAGTGATAAAGTAAAGCAATTACATGGCGATTGCATTTCATACAATAAAGCGACAACCATATGGCTCCTGCCAGTTGACGATAACTCCGTTACAAAACATGATCATCTCATACAATAAAATTTTATCATCATGTCTTGACCATATCACATAACAACATGCCCTGCAAAAATAGTTAGACGTCCTATACTTTGTTGTTACAAGTTTTACGTGGCTGCTACGGGCTGAGCAAGAACCGTTCTTATCTACGCATAAAAACCACAACATGGTACAGTGATTGCTTTTTGATCTTTAGAAAGAACCATGTTCATTGAATCCGATTCAACTAAAGTTGGAGAAACTGACACCCACCAGCCACCTATGTGGCAAAGCATGTCGGTAGAACCAGTCTCGTGTAAGCTACGCGTAATCTCGGTCTGGGCCGCTTCATCCAACAATACTGCTGAATCAAGAATCAACTAGTGACGGCAAGCAATATGCATATACCCACACCCACAAGTCACTTGTGTTCTACTCGTGCATATAACATCTACACATAAAACCTGGCTCGGATGCCACTGTTGGGGAACGTAGTAATTAAAAAAAATCCTATGCACATGCAGGATCATGGTGATGCATAGAAACGAGAGGGGAGAGTGTTGTCTACGTACCCTCGTAGACCATAAGCAGAAGCGTTTATCAACGTGGTTGATGTAGTCATACACCTTCACGATCCGTCCCGATCAAGTACCGAACATACGGCACCTCCGTGTTCAGCACACATTCAGCTCGATGACATCCTCGCCTTCTCGATCCAGCAAGAGGGGCGAAGTAGTAGATGAGTTCTGGTAGCACGACAGCATGGTGACGGTGTTGGTGAAGAACAATCTTTGCAGGGCTTCGCCTAAGCGCTACGAAAACTATGACGGAGGATAAACTAGAGGGGACGGGGTTGCCGGCACACGTCTTGGTGTTTCTTGATGTGTCTTGGGTGCTAGCCCTACCCCTCTATTTATATGTTGAGCCTTGGGGTCGAAACTTGAGTAAAAGCCTCCACAAAGTCGGTTTCACCCGAAAGGCAAGAGTCCTTCTCAGACTCCAGGGCCAGACGCCAGGGTTCCCGGCGTCTGGACCCAGACGCCAGGGAGCCTAGCATCTGGCCCCTGGACTCCGCAAAACTTCCTCTTGCGCTTTCCAAAAACCTTGTGGGCTTTCCCCTTTGGCCCAAATAAAGTGTTCTCGTACCCAAACATTTCGGGAAACATCCGGAACCCCTTCCGGTGAATTCCAGAACCCTTCCGGAGACCAAACACTATTATCCCATATATCAAACTTTATCCCCGGACCATTCTGGAGTTCCTCGTCATGTCCGTGATCTTATCCAGAACTCTGAACAACATTCGGTTACCAACATACATAACTCATAAATATTATATCGTCAACGAACGTTAAGCGTGCGGACCCTACGGGTTCGAGAACTATGTAGACATGACCGAGACACTTCTCTGGCCAATAACCAATAGTGGAACCTGGATGCCCATATTGGCTCCTACATATTCTATGAAGATCTTTATCGGTTGAGGGAGTCCGGGATTAGGGGGTCTCCGGACAACCAGACTCTATCCTTTGGCCCGACTGTTGGACTATGAAGATACAAGATTGAAGACTTCGTCTCGTGTCTGGATGGGACTCTACTTGGCGTTGAAGGCAAGCTAGGCAGTACATATATGCATATCTCCTCCTTTGTAACCGACCTTGTGTAACCCTAGCCCCCTCCGGTGTCTATATAAACCGGAGGGTTTTAGTCCGTAGGACAACATACAATCATACCATAGGCTAGCTTCTAGGGTTTAGCCTCTTTGATCTCGTGGTAGATCAACTCTTGTAATACCCATATCATCAAGAATAAATCAAGCAGGACGTAGGGTTTCACCTCCATTAAGAGGGCCTGAACCTGGGTAAAACATTGTGTTCCCTGCCTCATGTTACCATCCGCCTTAGACGCACAGTTCGGGACCCCCTACCCGAGATCCGCCGGTTTTGACACCGACATTGGTGCTTTCATTGAGAGTTCCTCTGTGTCGTCGCCGTTAGGCTTAATGGTTCCTACGATCATCGATAGCGATGCAGTCCAGGGTGAGACTTTTCTCCCCGGACAGATCTTTGTGTTCGGCGGCTTCGCACTGCGGGCCAACTCGCTTGGCCATCTGGAGCAGATCGAAAGTTACGCCCCTGGCCACCAGGTCAGGTTTGGAAGCTTAAACTACACGGCCGATATCCGCGGAGACTTGATCTTCGACGGATTCGAGCCCCTGCCTTGTGCGTCACACGGTCACGATGAGTACGATTTAGCTCTACCATCGGACAGTGTTCAGGAGATCGCACCGGCAGCCGCTCCGACCCTCAATTCGGAGCCAGTTGCGCCGTCCATGGACGGGTGGATGGACCCCGCCACGGAGGCCTTATCCTCAGCGGCGATCGAGCCGAACATCGACCTTACCCTGCACGAGAGCCGTGTTGTCAAACTGCCGGATCCTTCTCCGGCCACGGACTCCGAACCGCCTGCGCCCGTTCCTAGCGAATCCGATTGGGCGCCGATCATGGAGTTTACCTCCGCGGATATTTTTCAGCACTCGCCCTTTGGCGACATACTGAACTCATTAAGGTCTCTCTCCTTGTCAGGAGGATCCTGGCCGAACTATGTCCGGCAGGATTGGGATGCGGATGACGAAGAAATTCGCTGCCCACCCACCACCCACTTAGTAGCCACTGTCGACGACTTAACCGACATGCTCGACTTCGACTCCGAAGACATCGACGGTATGGACGACGATGCGGGAGACGAAGAGGAACCACTGCCCACAGGGCACTAGACAGCCACCTCATCATACGATATATACATGGTGGACACACCCAAAGAAGGCAATGGCGACGAGACAGCGGAGGATGACCCCTCCAAGAAGCAACCCAAGTGCCGACGTCAACGGCGCCACTCTAAGTCCCGCCAAAGCAAAAGTGGTGATACTGGCACAGGAGATAATAGCACTCCGGATAGTGCCAAAGATGGCAACAATCCCCCCCCCCAGCACGATTTAGGGCAGGAGGAGGGAGAAGCCAGCCCTCCTGAGAGAGCAGCAGATGAAGAGGAGGAGGATGATAATTACATGCCTCCCTCCGAAGACGAGGTAAACCTCCACGATGACGAATTTGTCGTGCCAGAGGATCCCGCCGAACAAGAGTGCTTCAAGCGCCGGCTTATAGCCACGGCAAATAGCCTTAAGAAAAAGCAGCAGCAGCTTCAAGCTGATCAAGATCTGCTAGCTGACAGATGGACTGAAGTCCTTGCGGCCGAGGAATATAAACTCGAACGCCCCTCCAAGAGTTACCCAAAATGCAGGTTGTTGCCCCGACTGGAGGAAGAAGCGTATGACGCGGCTGATCGGCCACCTCATGGCCGCGACAGAGAGGCATCCTAGCCAAAAGCTCAGCCTGCACCCCGACGCCATTCAAATAAAAATGCATGGGGAAATACGCCAGACCTGTGAGATGTATTGGAGGACAAAGAAAAACATGCAAGATCGATCTACGGATCACGAGGGCGCGCCACTATGCGAGACGATAATCGTCACGCCGGATATAGTAAAAGTAAATCCGGCCGGGCCGAGCACAGCGGGCAAGACTCATTGGAGCTGCGTCGCGATATAGCCCAGTACAGAGGCGCCGCACACCCCTTATGCTTCACAGACGAAGTAATGGATCATCAAATCCCAGAGGGTTTCAAACCCGTAAATATAGAATCATACGACGGCACAACAGATCCTGCGGTATGGATCGAGGATTTCCTCCTGCATATCCACATGGCACGCGGTGATGATCTACACGCCATTAAATACCTCCCACTCAAACTCAAAGGACCAGCTCGGCATTGGCTCAATAGCTTGCCAGCAGAGTCCATTGGCTGTTGGGAAGATCTGGAAGCCGCATTCCTCGACAACTTTCAGGGCACTTATGTGCGACCACCAGATGCCGATGACTTGAGCCACATAATTCAGCAGCCAGAGGAATCGGCCAGGCAATTCTGGACACGGTTCCTAACAAAGAAAAATCAAATCGTCGACTGTCCGGATGCAGAGGCCCTAGCAGCTTTCAAGCACAACATCCGCGACGAGTGGCTAGCCCGGCACCTTGGTCAGGAAAAGCCGAAATCTATGGCAGCCCTCACGACACTCATGACCCGCTTTTGTGGGGGAGAAGACAGCTGGCTGGCTCGCAGTAATAACATATCAAAGAACCATGGTACTTTGGATACCAAGGACGGCAATAGCAGGTCACGTCGCAACAAACATAAGCGCCGCATTAACAGCGACAATACCGAGGATACGACAGTCAATGCCGGATTCAAAGGCTCTAAACCCGGTCAGCGGAAAAAGCCATTCAAAAGAAGCACTCCGGGCCCGTCCAGTTTGGACCGTATACTCGATCGCTCGTGTCAAATACACGGCACCCCCGACAAGCCAGCCAACCACACCAACAGGGATTGTTGGGTGTTCAAGCAGGCCGGCAAGTTAATTGCCGAAAACAAAGATAAGGGGCCACATAGCGATGACGAGGAAGAGCCCCGGCAGCCGAACACCGGAGGACAGAAGAGGTTCCCCCCACAAGTGCGGACGGTGAACATGATATATGCAACCCACATCCCCAAGAGGGAGCGGAAGCGTGCGCTCAGGGACGTATATGCGTTGGAGCCAGTCGCCCCAAAGTTCAACCCATGGTCCTCCTGTCCGATCACCTTCGATCGCAGGGACCACCCCACTAGTATCCGTCATGGCGGATTCTCCGCACTGGTCCTAGACCCAATCATTGACGGATTTCACCTCACTCGAGTCCTTATGGATGGCGGCAGCAGCCTGAACCTGCTTTATCAGGACACAGTGCGCAAAATGGGTATAGACCCCTCAAGGATCAAACCCACAAAAACGACCTTTAAAGGCGTCATACCAGGTGTAGAGGCCCATTGCACAGGCTCAGTCACACTGGAAGTGGTCTTCGGATCCCCGGATAACTTCCGAAGCGAAGAGTTAATCTTTGATATAGTCCCGTTCTGCAGTGGTTATCATGCACTGCTTGGGCGAACCGCATTTGCGAGATTCAATGCGGTACCGCATTATGCATACCTCAAGCTCAAGATGCCAGGACCTCGGGGGTTCATTACAGTTAATGGAAACACAGAGCGCTCTCTCCAAACGGAGGAGCACACTGCGGCCCTCGCAGCAGAAGCGCAAAGCAGCCTCTTAAGGCAATCCACTAGTTCGGCGTTTAAGGACTCGAACAACTTCAAGCGCGCGCAGAGTAATCAGCAACAGGACCGCCTGGCACGTTCCGAGCTCGCATAGCAATGTGGCCCCCACCCCGGCCCAAGCCAAACAGCGAAACTCATGCCACGCGTACATAATTATGCATTAAAAATATCATGGGCACAGGTAGGGAGGGGCCACGATTACGGCACGCTCCAAACATGGCTTAAACCGCACTAGGGGCTTCCTGCTTTGTTATTTTTCTCTTTCAGGACTTTAATCTCTGGAAACCCTGTCCGGCAGCATGATTGCCGAACATATGATGCAGCAACCAAGAAGGCAGAAAGCTACGTCACACCACGGAACTCCCAGGTGGATTACGATAACGAGTGAAATACTTGCTTTAATACTACTCTTCAGCTTGCCCTTGGAGGGGACATAGTCCTACTTTTTGCTTATCGCACTACCTATATCATTCTGCTTTTAACGCACCTTTTTGAATAAACAATGCATAGCATTAAGACTATTATTGCATTCTTCTTTTTTAAATATATATGTTCATTCATGACATCCAGCATGCGTACACTCTGGTACGGCCAATACGCTAGGGGCTTAAGCATACCCCATAATACGACGTGAGAAGTCCGAACACTTTTGACAGTGCGGCACCCCGAACTTATAGCATTATATGCATCAGCTCCGAATCATGTCTTGGGTCAATAGTTGGGTTTGCCCGGCTCCCATGTTTTGGTACCTTACGTTCCGCTATATCGGCTAAGGTAGCACTGGGAGAACTATTGCGATTGTGCCCCGGTTCTGCTGGGCTAAGCACCTCAGTAGAGAAAGCTAAAACTGACTGTCATGATAAGGCGAGAGACTGGTCGCTGCTCGAGAGGTTTCAAGTCCCTAAAGACTTATGCCGCTTAGAGCGAGGAGTCGGCCCTGTCCGGCTTAAGGCGTGTATAGCGCCCCGAATTCAGCCTTCCGAATACTAGGGGCTTCGCCGAAATTTAAAATTATAGAATTCTATGGCTAAGTGAGAGTGATAACGCACTATAGTCCGATTGCCTTGTTCGTTGTGCTGAGCACCTCCCTCGAAGGACCCAAAAATGGGAACAAGAGTGCTCAGGTTTATCCTGAACACCCGAACACTCGTGGCATGGGGGCAGATGCGGACGACTAGCCATCTCTCAGATTTGATAAATAGCCGAACAGAAGATAATATTTTAAATTCAAACAAGTGCTGCATAGTGCATATGAACAAGTTTTCATAATACAGGATTACACGAGCAAGTTTACTCAAATATTACATCTTTTGTACACTTGTCCGCTACGAGACGGGAACCCTTCAGGACACCCTCATAGTACATCTCAGGGTGGCGATGCTCCTTGCCCGCCGGCGGCCCTTCCTTCACCAGCTTCACGGCGTCCATCTTGGCCCATTGCACCTTGACACGGGCGAAAGCTCGGCGTGCACCTTCGATGCAAACAGACCGCTTAATGACTTCCAGCCGTGGGCAGGCATCCACAAGCCGCCTCACGAGGCTGAAGTAACTGTTGGGAAGGGCGTCGCCAGGCCAAATCCGGACTATAAAGCCCTTCATGGCCTGTTCGTCCGCCTTGTGCAGCTCGACCTGTTGCTTCAGTTGGTCGCTCAGAGGCATCGGGTGTTCGGTCCTAGTATACTGAGACCAGAACAACATCTCTGTTGAGCTTCCCTCCTCGGCCTGGTAAAACTGTGCGGCATCCGACACGCTGCAGAGAAAATCTGCGAATGCTCCTGGAGAGCTCCGGATTCAGGTAACTAACAAGCAATTTACTTTCACATGCTTGCTTTGCATATAGAATGCCTTACCCGCCGCTATCTTCTTCATCACATCAATCTCCTGGAGGGCCTTTTGGGCTTCGGCCTTGGCACTCTTTGCACTCTCAAGGGACACGGCAAGCTCGGACTCTCACGTCTTCAAGTCAAGCTCCAACGTCTCGTGCTTCATCACGAGAGCGTGGAGCTCTTGCTGCACCTCACCCACCCGTGCCTCTTGTTTTTCCCACTCGGTGCGCTCCTGGGCCGCTTTATTTTCGGCCTCGGATAGCACTTGCTTCAGGGTTGCCACTTTGGTCGTGGCCCCTGGAAAATTAAAGATGATCCTGTCATTTTGCAATCGCATTCTTTTGCAATCGCATTAAAGATGATCCTGTCGTGGCCCCACTAGGTACTACTTACCTTTGTTCTCCTCAAGCTGCCTCTTGGCAAGGCCAAGCTCTTCCTTGGACCCTTGGAGGTCCTGCTTCAGTGCGGCGACCTCCGCAGTCAGTGCGGCAGAGGCCAGCAGCGAAGCCTGCATATGCATATAGACATACTTATATTAGACTCCTGCGATATTGTTTGATCCTCTGTTCGGCTTTTCTTTGTGAACACCGAACAGAGCATCAGGGGCTACTGTCTATGCGGTAATATTTTCCTATATTTCAAAAACTTACCTCAAAGCCTGTTAGAAGGCTGGCACAGGCTTCAGTCAGTCCGCTCTTGGCGGACTAAACCTTCTGGACCACCGCACTCTTAATAGTGCGGTGCTCTTCATCGATGGAAGCGCTGCGAAGCGCTCCCAGTAGATTGCCCGGTGCCTCTGGATGGGCAGAGGTCACCGGCACAGGCGTCTTGCCCCTCTTGGAAGGAGGCCGCCTGCCCGAGTCCGGAACCACTGGAGGTTCCGGCGCGGTGTTCGGCTGAGGGCCGAACTCTGAGCCATGTCCCTCTGCTCCCAGAGTCCGGAAGGTCGCCTTGAGGCGCCTCCGGGGCTACCTCCCCTCGACCCGGTGCTTCTTGGGACAACACCTCAGCGTTGTCCATAGGGAAAGGGAAGGTGGCGGTCATAAGTGGATCGCTATCCATAGCCGATGAGTCCAGTGAGTCGTCCGATGAAGATACGTCGATACGGGCTCGGGGCGGTATGCATAATCATAATCCAGCATTAGGAGAAGCAGTGCGACAAAAGTATGCTATGAGTTACTCTGGTATCTGAATACTTACGACTTCGCCAGGGGCTTGGCCCTGAGCAGCCACTCGTCTTCACCTTCAGCGGTGGTGGTGGAGTAGTCCGGAAGGAGAGTCCTTCCCTTCTTGGACCCTCCGGCCCGCTGGTGGGGGCAGCCTTCCTTTTCTTGTCTCCCCCGACTGAAGGGGGAGCATCTTCATATTCCTCCTCGCCTTTGGGGGAGGAGTGCTTAGCGGAGTTATCGGACGATGAGTCCGATAACACCTGGCGCCGAGAACTCTTTCGGGTTCCCTTGGCCTTCTTGGTCTTCTCCGACACCTAGTAAGGAGCCCGAGTCAGCATCTCCGTCAGGAGAGCGTCCGCAGTGTCTTCGGGCAGAGGGGCTGAATAGTTAATCTGCCCTGACGTCTCCACCCAGTCTTTTCAAAGGCATGGAGCTCAGACCCTGCACATGGTTAAGCAAGGGGAAGTAAATATCCTACTGGATGTATAGAACTCACCGAATGCGCTCGGCGCTTCATGCTTAGCCCGCGGTCCTCGGTGAGAGAAGGAGGGACCTCGGCGCCCTTGAACAGCACCCTCCAGACGTCCTTGTGCATCGTGTTGAAGAGCTCGCTTAGAGTTTGGTGCCGGGCCGGGTCGAACTCCCACAAGTTAAAATCCCGTTGTTGACACGGGAGGATCCGACGGATGAGCATGACCTGGACTATGTTGACAAGCTTGAGTTTCTTGCTTGCCATGTTCAGGATACATTTATGGAGTCCGTCCAGCTCCACCGATGAACCCCACGACAAGCCCTTCTCTTTCCAGGAAGTGAGCCGTGTATGGAATCTGGATCGGAACTCGGGGGCAGCCACCCAGTTGGTGTCGCGTGGCTCGGTGATGTAGAACCACGCCGATTGACACCCCTTTATGGTCTCCACGAAGGAGCCTTCAAGCCATATAACATTGGGCATCTTGCCCACCATGGCTCCGCCGCATTCTGCTTGTTGGCCGCCCACCACCTTCGGCTTGATATTGAAGGTCTTCAACCACAGACCGAAGTGGGGGCGGATGTGGAGGAAAGCCTCACAGACGACGATGAACGCCAAAATGTTGAGGATGAAGTTCGGGGCCAGATCATGAATGTCCGGCCCATAATAGAACATGAGACCGCGGACAAATGGATGAAGGGGAAACCCCAGTCCGCGGAGGAGGTGGTGGAGGAAAACTACCCACTCATTAGGTTCCGGGGTAGGGACAATCTGCCGCGCAGCGGGCAGCCGATGCGCGATATTCACGGCTAAGTATCCAGCTCCGCGCAGCTTTTTGATGTGTTCCTCTGTAACGGAGGAAGCCATCCACTTCCCTCCCACTCCGGACATGTTTGGAGGAGGTTGAGGAGAAAGATGCGGACTTGGCCGTTGGGGCTCGAGTGCGCGAGAATGGGTGAGCAAGGAGGAAGAAGGCGTGGGTAGAAAAAGGTCAGACCTTATCCCTTTATAAGGGTGGCCGAAACTATGCATCCCCACTAGCCTGGTAAAACTCGCTTATCCCCCAAGCGCCGTAATCGATGGCGCGGTTGGGTTACCCACGCCCGTATTGTTGAGAATCCCGTAAAAGGGGAACACGATCTCTGCTTTGACAAGACGTGTCAAGAAACTGCCTCGCGTTATGTGCGGGGTTAGTTAAAGAAAAACGGTTCGAATAATCGCCGAGCCATGGCATGATGTCATGTTGCCTAAACGTGTCAGCAGATTAGATTTGTGGAAATATTATTCTCTCTACGGTGGTATGTGGAACTTATTTTGCAGGGTCGGACACTATCCTTTTATTTGAACTCTTCTATGGTATATCCGGAGGAGGAACCCGCCTTGCAATGCCGAAGACAACACTGCACACCGGACTCGTCGTCATTGAAGCCTGGTTCAGGGGCTACTCAGGGAGTCCAGGATTAGGGGGTCTCTGGACAGCCGGACTCTATCCTTTGGCCAGACTATTGGACTATGAAGATACAAGATTGAAGACTTCGTCTCGTGTCCGGATGGGAATCTACTTGGCGTGGAAGGAAAGCTAGGCAATACAACTATGTATATCTCCTCCTTTGTAACCGACCTTGTGTAACCCTAGCCCCCTCCGGTGTCTATATAAACCGGAGGGTTTTAGTCCTTAGGACAACATACAATCATACCATAGGCTAGCTTCTAGGGTTTAGCCTCTCCGATCTCGTGGTAGATCAACTCTTGTAATACCCATATCATCAAGAATAAATCAAGAAGGACGTAGGGTTTTACCTCCATCAAGAGGGCCCGAACCTGGGTAAAACATTGTGTTCCCTGCCTCATGTTACCATCCGCCTTAGACGCACAGTTCGGGACCCCCTACCCGAGATCCGCCTGTTTTGACACCGACATCGGTCGAACCGCATAACAACATACCTTGTTCCCTTTGTCATCGGTATGTTACTTGCCCGAGATTCGATCATCGGTATCTCAATACCTAGTTCAATCTTGTTACCGGCAAGTCTCTTTACTCGTTCCATAATACATCATCCCGCAACTAACTCATTAGTTACAATGCTTGCAAGGCTTATAGTGATGTGCATTACCGAGTGGTCCCAGAGATACCTCTCCGACAATCGGAGTGACAAATCCTAATATCGAAATACGCCAACTCAACAAGTACCTTCGGAGACACCTGTAGAGCACCTTTATAATCACCCAGTTACGTTGTGACGTTTGGTAGCACACAAAGTGTTCCTCCAGTAAACGGGAGTTGCATAATCTCATAGTCATAGGACATGTATAAGTCATGAAGAAAGCAATAGCAACATACTAAACGATCAAGTGCTAAGCTAACAGAATGGCTCAAGTTAATCACATCATTCTTCTAATGATGTGATCCCGTTAATCAAATGACAACTCATGTCTATGGTCAGGAAACTTAACCATCTTTGATTAACGAGCTAGTCAAGTAGAGGCATACTAGTGACACTATGTTTGTCTATGCACTACAAAAAATACACTTCCGTGATGATACGTGTTTGTCACAGTAGGTCACTTTTTTTGTCATGCATGTACATCCATGACAAATTTATGACAGAATCAAGATAGTCATACCTGTGTTGTCGTAGAAGTGTTCCATGACATTACCAAAATTATCATCACGGAAGTGTCCACTTCCATGACAATAAATCGCGCGTCACAGAAGTGCTCTCGTCAAGGGTGACCAACACGTGGCATCCACCATAACGGAACGCCATTAAGCTATCAGGTCGGGTTTTGGATCCGATAACCCGTTAACAGCCCCGACCAATGGGGATTTTCCATGTGTAAAATCATCATTGGCTAGAGGAAACACGTGTCGGCTCATCGTTGGGACAGATGTCATCCACTCACTGGATAGAAGGCACCTATGATACGTCGACACGTGGCACGGACCAACAGTGGCCCATTCCTGTGAAAAGGCCGGCCCATTTGACTTGGTCAAAAGCTGGCGGGCCGGCCCATGGAAAGCCTGTTAACGGCATGTTCGCATATAGCCCATTTACAGCCCGCTAACCCAAGGCCCGTTACGCCCTATCCGAATTAGGCCCAGTAGCGTCATCTGGGCCGTCCAATATGATTCCATCCCATTTTCACTTCTGGCCCATGTATAGCCCATGACATCTCTCGGCCCATGAGAGGCCCTTTGTAACTCTTGGCCCATTAGAGGCTCGTGCTGAAACTGGCCCGTAATGTATAGTGTATCACTTTACACCCATTAACGGCCCGTGGTGAAACTGGCCCGTAATGAACAGTGTATCACTTTATACCCATTAACGGCCCGTTATTCCGTTGGGCCGTCTCCAGCCCATGTTATCTTTCAGCCTTCTCAGAGCCCATTTATTCTTGGGCTCATTTCCAGCATTCGTTTACTTATGGCCCGTTACTGTCATTTTCTGCTTGTGGGCCAAATTCAGCCCGTGGTTTCAGTCGGCCCGTTTGTGGTCCGTTAATACATTGGGCCGTTTTCATAGCGTCATCAAATACGGCCTATTAACGAAGGCCCGTTATGGTCGGCCCATGAACGGACGATTCCAACTCTAGCCCGTTTACGGCCAGAATGTGGTCTGTTTGGCCCATGTTTGGACAATCGATCATACGGCCCGTATAAGGCCCATTAATGATACGGCCCGTATAAGGCCCATTGATGATACGGCCCGTAGAAGGCCCATTGTTTCTACGGCCCGTAGAAGGCCCATTGTTTCTACGGCCCGTAGAAGGCCCACTGTTTCTACAGCCCGTAGAAGGCCCACTGTTTCTACGGCCCGTAGGAGGCCCAATGTCACTACAGTAAATATTAGCCCATGGTTATTGTGGCCTAGTTTTAAAAAATAGGTTATTGCAGCCACTAGCAAACCGCAGAAAAAGAACTGCACTGACCACAAGCAAACAAATAAACAAGACAACAAGGAAATAAATAAGCAAGCAACTTACACTAGGCTATCACGGCTATTACACATATTACATCCACTGGGCATCAAAGTTTGCCACCAGTGCAAATATAGGGAACGTAGCAGCATATAAACACCGCAGCAAAACAAGTCCAGAACTGAAACCACTTCAGAAGAGCTCAAGAAACAATATCCTGGGTACCCATAATGCTGGCAAGATGCTTAGCAAGCTTATTAAGTTTCTCTTGTTTGGCGCTTAAGTCCTCCAGCACTTGTTGTTGCACTAGAAAGTATGCATCTGAATTCTGCAGGGACTTCCTCAGTCCTTCAGCTTCCTGTCGCATAACATCTGATCGATGTCTTTCAACTTGAAGTTGAGACTCAAGAAGCCGAACTGATTTAGGCAATGAGTTTGAAGAGCTGGTGCCAGCAGTGGTAGCCAATAACTCGAACACTACATTAAGACAGGACTTTGGGGTTGTCTCAGTGTCTTCAATATAGTTTTTATCAGCTTTCTTGGAGACCAACAGGGATGTCTCACTATCTTGAACCTTATCTGCATTGCTTCCTTTACCATTGCATAACAGGGTACTCTTCTCCAATATTTTATCCACGTTCTAAAAGAGAAACAAACAAACACATCTCAGGTTTACAATGTAGTATATGAAACTCATTTTGGTAAACCAGTTCAGTAGTAAGGTGGACAGGATAACAGCATGAAACAAACATATATCTATGTAGTATGGTCACTGTATGGTCTATATCATTCTAGTTTATGTTGCCAAATCAAGATAGATACAGTTCGAATCATATCTATTTAAGACAAAGCAGCATAGACAGAATATAAGTGTGGGAAACTACATAGCAATAACAACACTTGTAATGTGCATGGCATG
The DNA here is from genome assembly GCF_018294505.1 of Triticum aestivum. Lineage (NCBI taxonomy): Eukaryota > Viridiplantae > Streptophyta > Magnoliopsida > Poales > Poaceae > Triticum > Triticum aestivum. Next base: position 315,631,174 of record NC_057794.1, on the reverse strand, counting down.
AGAACATAACTGTTTATTCAATTGAAACTGAAATCAACATAGAGCAAGTTACAATAGCAAACAGCCAAACACGTTGAAGAAACAGGTTTAAAACATACCTGTTGCGCCATTGGAGTTTCAATTGCATCATTCAAATTTGAAATTAGATGGTATCAGTAAATATAGTGATGCAAGAGCAAAGTAGTATGAACCATAGCTACGGAACCTGACCTGAGAACAATTCTTCTTCTACTTTAAGCGTTGACTTCGGGTTTGGAGTGGTGGTCCTCGTGATTTGGGCACTGCAGTTGCCTTACTAACTGCTCGTGTTTGGGTGCTGTGTGGTGGAGACGGTGATGTGTCGACGGGAACTGGGTGTCTATCTGCTAGGGTTGGGGTTAGAAGGGGTGTAGCTGGTTCTTTGTCCAACTGGGTAGGGGTACAATCTGCATGAGTGTGGGTTATGTGTGGTGGGGCTGGTTCTTGGGCAAGTACAACCGTGGTTCTATCTGCATAGACAGGTAGCACGATCTTTTCTGAAGACCCTGTTTTTACTCCCACAGATACTGCCATCACTCCCTCCAATTGAAATGGCTGATAAACAAGAAAAGTAATTGAATGTACAGACATTGTAAGATAGATAGGTGCAATGGATAGTAGGGAAGAAAACAGGGCATGAAATAATTCACATTTATGTTGTCTAAGCAAACAGAATAGCAGGACATAATTTCACATATATGATGGCTAATTAAACAGGATAGCATGACACAATTTCACATGTATGATGGCTAACTAAACAGGATAGAATGACATACTTCAAAATATGATGACTATGTAAACAGGATGACATGATATAACTATACGATGTGTCTATTAAAGTGGTTGGCATGCCATAAATCACAAACATGCCGTCAATGGAAACATGATGGCATGATATAATTCACGAATAGAATGACATAATTTAAATATGATGACTATGTAAACAGGATGAGATGATATAACTATATTATGTCTTTAGAAAATGGGTTGGCATGCCATAATTCAGATACATGTTGTCTATGTAAACATCATGGCATGACATAATTCAAATATATGATTTATATACTAAGGAAGTGAGCAGAGGGCAATCGCATATATGATGTGTCAACTAAGGAGATGGCATTCAATATTGTGTATATGATGTAAAAACTAAGCATGGCAATACAACATATGCATTATATGAGTAATATAACCCTACCAAGTTTGAGCATACACCTCAGGGGGATAATAGGACTGGTCATCTGCCTCTGAATCCTCCTCTGAAGAGCTATCTGTAACCAGCAAGATATCTGCTTCAGCAGGTAGCATTGTCTGCTCTGAAGACCTTATTTTCACTCCAGATTTCTCCATCACCAATTCAAATGGCTGATGCACAGAAAGAGCAGTTGAATATACAAACATTGTCGACAAAAGCAATGAGAAATACAAAAAAAGGACGGCATGATATAATTCACATATATGACGCTTGCCTAAACAGCATGGCATTGCATAATTCACATACATGATGCCTTGCAACAAGATAACATTGCATAATTCACATATATAATGTCTTGCAACAAGATGGCATTGCATAATTCACATATATGGTAATTAGACACTAAACAGGTGGCATTCACACAAAGCATGTCTAAACTAAGCAAATGACATAGCAATGCAAGATACCATACACACAATATGAGCAACATAACCCTGCCAAGTTAGAGCATGCACCTCGGAGGGGGGGAATAGGACTGGTCATCTATCTCGGAATCCTCCTCTAAGGAGCTATCCGTAACCAGCAAGACATGCGCTTTGTCAGATAGCATTGTCTGCTCTGAAGACCTTGTTTCCACTCCAGATTTTTCCATGACCATGCCAAATAGCTGATGCACAGGAAGAGTAATTGAATGTACTAAACTTGTTGACAAATTTAACACGTAATAAAAAATGATGGCATGATATAATTCACATATAAGATGACTGGCTAACCAGGGTGGCATTGCAAAATTCACATATATGATGCCTTGCTAGACAAGATGGCATTGCATGATTCACATATACGATAAAGAAACTAAACAGATGGCATTGACACAAAGCATGTCTAAACTAAGCAGATGACATCTTTAATGTATACAGTAAGCAATGCAAGGCACCATATGCATGATATTACCAACATCAGCATGCCAAGTTAGAGCGAAGACCTCATGGGGTAAATAGGAGTGGTCTTCTCCTTCTGAATCCCCCTCATAACAGTTATCTTCCTCTTGATTACGATCCGAAATGGGTGGAGGGGGGCTGCCTTTGCGCCCACCATGGAACAACGTCTGCATGAATTTTTTTGCCATGCAAGGCTCGTCTCTTTTGCTCTACATGATCAGTTCCATTGTGTACAATAACTGGCATGCATAGGAATAAAACATAGTGAGATTATGTAAGGAGTGCGTGCACAAATCCAGAGTGATGGTAGCAAACTGTGGATAGACCCAAAACCAATGATAGCAGGCAGATAATAGCTTTAATTAAAAAATACAGATAATGGCTCCTTTAATGTTTGTTTGCACCCAACATGAAACTCATAGTAGACACCGGAGATTAACCAGATAGTAGACAGATAGTACTGATTGCTGCCCCAATATGTACCCCACAACCATTTAAAAACTCAAGTTTCAGCATTAGTTTGGACTTGACTCGGAGTCTAATAGGTGAACACGACGATAATATAGCATGTCATCATATTAAGCGACGCATAACGTAAGCAGACACGGAAGAGTGCGACCTCTCTTGCGGACCAGTGTAGTCCTCAAGGTCATCTGCTCAGTTGATGATGGTAATGCAGTTGTCGTGGCTGCCTGCGGTGGGGAAGAAGATCTGAGGTGGCGAAAGACAGTCTGGAGAGCGGATCCCTGTTGTGGTTGTAACACCCTCGATGCGACTATATCTCCCACGTGTCGAGGCACGACTTAGAGGCATAATCGCATTGAAGGCATATGTCGCAAGTTAGGCAATCTTCACAACATCCCATGTAATATAGATAATAAAAGGGGAGATAACATAGTTGGCTTACACTCGCCACGTCAATCAAGGTACATAAATAACATTACATCAACCAAACACTCATGGCCCGACTACGGCGCCAAAATAAAAGATAACCCAACATGCGACATGGTCCCGATCAACCCCAACTGGGCACCACTACTCATCATCAGGAAAGGAAACATAGTATCGTTGAGAGTCCTCATCGAACTCCCACTTGAGCTCAAGCGCGTCTCCTGGAGTGTAATCATTAGGCCCTGCATCTGGTGTAATAGTAATCTGTGAGCCACAGGGACTCAGCAATCTCGCACCCTCGCGATCAAGACTATTTAAGCTTATAGGTAAGGCAAGGTAAATATAAGTGGAGCTGCAGCAAGCGACTAGCAAAAATGGTGACTATCCTGTTCGCAAAAGAGAGCGAGAAGATGAGGCAAAGCGCGAGCGGGAAACTAGAGAGCAACCTACGCAAACATTACTCCAACACCGTGTCCACTTCCCGGGCTCCGCCGAGAAGAGGCCATCACGGTAACACACTCAGTTGATTTATTTTAATTAAGTTAATGTTCAAGTTATCTACAACTGGACATTAACAAATTCCCATCTGCCCATAACCGCGGGCACGGCTTTCGAAAGTTCAAATCCCTGCAGGGGAGTCCCAACTTAGCCCATGACAAGCTCTCACGGTCAACGAAGGAATAGACCTCCTCCCAAGACGTGCCGATCAGACTCGGTATCTCGGTTCTTCAAGACACTTCGACAGGTTAAAACAAGACCAGCAACACCGCCCGAACGTGCCGACAAATCCTGATAGGAGCTGCACATATCTCTTTCTCAGGGCACACTCAGATTGTCTAAACTTCTGGTAGGCCAGCCCAGAGTTGCCCCTGGTAGCCACCGGCGGCTGACGAGTTGGACCAACACTCAGAGGAGCACTGGCCCGGGGGGGTTTAAAAATAAGATGACCCTCGGGCTCCGGAAACCCAAGGGAAAAGAGGCTAGGTGGCAAATGGTAAAACTAAGGTTGGGCATTGCTGGAAAAGCTTTAATCAAGGCGAACTATCAAGGGGTTCCCATTATAACCCAACCGCGTAAGGAACGCAAAATCCGGGAACATAACACCGATATGACAGAAACTAGGGCGGCAAGAGTGGAACAAAACACTAGGCGAGAGGCCGAGCCTTCCACCCTTTACCAAGTATATAGATGCATTAATATACCAAGATAATATAATGATATCCCAACAAGTAAATAAATGTTCCAACAAGGAACGGCATCCAATCTTCACCTGCAACTAGCAACGCTATAAGAGGGGCTAAGCAAAGCGGTAACAAAGTCAATCAACGGTTTGCTAGGACATGGTGGGTTAGAGGTTTGACATGGCAATTTGGGAGGCTTGAAGGCAAGTGGTAGGCATCGTAGCAATGGCATAGCAAAAGAGCGAGCAATCTAGCATAGCAAAGATAGTAGTGATTTCGAGGGTATGATCATCTTGCCTGCACAGTTGTCAGAGTTGACTGGATCCTCGAAAGCAAACTCAACGGGCTCCTTGTTAGTGAACTCATCTCCCGGCTCTACCCAAACAAGACAAACAAGCAACAAGGACACAATGAACCACGTGCAAGCTCGAACAAAATGATGCAAAGATGATATGCTATGCGGGATGCGATGCGTGATGCATATGCAAGATTTGACAAGGAATGCATGAACCTGGCCTCAACTTGGGAATCCAAGTGTGCCACTGGAAAGATGAGATGAAATCTCTTGAAAACGATATAAAGAACGCCGGAATCGGAGTTACGGTTTGGAAATGGCAAGTGATTCAAATATGACCACGGTCTGCGATTTACAGCAAGTTGCCATCTAAATGCAATGAGATGAACAAGCTACAGCACCCAAATAGGACAACAAAATACATGACAGGGATGCATTCAATATGCTTAACAAAAGTCTAGCACTGAGCTACGGCCAATTCATCCATCAACAGGTTCAAACAAGCATGGCAAAAATGAATATGACAAACAGATTTCAGACTTAGTGAAATCAACACTTGTCTGGAATTTCAGGTCAGGTAGCACTCTTCGGAGCAACAAAACTACATGCTACAGGACCTGAACATGGCAAAGTAAAGCATGGCATGGAGCTACTCAAAGAGCTTAACAAAGGTCCCTTAGTGACCTTGAGCTAAAAGGGATCAGAAAATACAATTGCAAGCATGTGAACATAGCAAAAAACATAATCAGTTTTTAGACTTAGTGAAAACTGGCACATGCTGAAACATAACTCAAGTAGGCATGTTTACGAGCTCGATGCACTCACTACGGAGCAAGTCATGATAAGCTAAGCATACATCTAACAAGAACACACAAAATACAAGCTAGACATGGCAATAACAATAACATAGCATGTATGGATCAACTACAACATCATCGGCAAAATCGCTAACAAGTAGACAATCTGCCCAGATTCACAAAGTAGCAAAAGTAGAGCTCGATTGACTCAAGCTAGGGTGCTCCATAAATGCAAACAAAGACATGGATAGATATAGCACTACAAGATTAATAAAACATCCTTACTGATCATCCTCAAAAGAGGCATGGATCACTAGGAAACAACATGAACATATGGCCATATGAGATAAACAGGTCAAGGACTTAGTGGAAATGCTAAGTCCCTGAAATCAGAATTACCAAGTGCCTCACTTTGCAAGCTTGTGCTAGTCGCCACACACATCACAAAAATACATGGGTTGCACATCTAGAAATATGACAAAACCCTTAACAAAACACATGTAGAGCTCATGGGCATATCATGCACACATTAATCATGGCAAAAATGACAAATATCTAAACGGAGTAGCAGATCTGACAAATATCTCAAGTAGCCCTCTTCTAACAGAATTTCGGGCATCAAGATGAACTCAAATGAAAATGATGCAATGGAATGAAATGATGTACTCTCTGAGATAAACATTTTGATATGCTATATGCCAAAAACGGAGCTACGGATGCAAAGTTACGAGGCTATGAACATGAGCAAAAAAATTAGGGACTTAGGGGAAAAACGGGGTCAACCCTAAAATTTGGATCTGGATCTGGGAACACGATTCCCGAGGTTCAACGCCGTCCTCGCCAGAGTTCTTGCCGGACTTGCGTGGAAGAGGCCGGCGGCTTGCCGGACGACGAGGGAGACCAGAGAGGACGACGGGGTGACGCCGGCGAGGTAGAGGATGGCCGGCGGGGTCGGCGGCTCGCGGTGGCCCGTGGCGGCGGAAGCCTGCGGCGGCAAGGCACGCGGCGGAGCGGCGAGCTCCGGGCAGCCGGAGATGACGGCGGCGGCGCCGGGCTGGAGGAGCCGTCTGGCTCGGCCGGCGCGGAGGGAGGATGGCGGCGGGGGCGCGATGGGCCTCGGGGGCCCGACCTGGGCCTCCCGGGCCGGCGGCGGGAAGTGGGCACGATGCCACTTGGTGCCCGTTGATTGGCCGAAGGTGGCGGCGGGATTTTTCCGGCGGCGGGGCGGACGTGTCCGGTGGCGGCGGGCAATTTTTTTAGGGTTTGGGAGAGAGGAGATCCGTGAATTTCGGGAGGGGGCTTTAAATAGAGGTAGAGGGAGCTAGGAGAGTCCAAATGAGGTGCGGTTTGCGGCCACGCGATCGTGATCGAACGCTCTAGATGATGGAGAAGGTTTTGGTGGGTTTTTGGGCCAAATTGGAGGGGTGTTGGGCTGCAACACACACGAGACCTTTTCGGTTCCTTGGTTAACCGTTGGAGTATCAAACGAAGTCCAAATGGCACAAAACTTGACAGGCGGTCTACTGGTAGTAAACCAAGGCCACTTGGCTAGTCTCGGTCCAATCCGGAAATGTTTAATCCCCACACACGAAAGAAAGGTAGAAATGGCCACCGGAGGAGAACGAAGCGCTGGAATGCAAAACGGACAACGGGGAAAATGCTCGAATGCATGAGACGAACACGTATGCAAATGCAATGCACATGATGACATGATATGAGATGCATGACAACGACAACAACACACGGAGACAAAGACCCGAACCCGAGAAAATAAAATAACTTAACGCCGGAAACGGCAAGAGTTGGAGTACAAATTGGGAAAGTTACATCCGGGGTGTTACAACACTCCACCATCACGAAAGGATCTCGTCCCGAGATCTAGGACTGAAAGAACGCTGGGTACTCAGAAGGGAGGTGATCCTCGCGTTCCCAGGTAGCTTCACGGTCGGAATGGTGTGACCACTTGACTTTGAGAAATTTGATTGACTTATTGCGAGTCTTGCGTTCAGTCTCTTCAAGAATAGCAACTGGGTGCTCATGATAGGAGAGATCTTCTTGGAGCTCAATGTCCTCGAAGTTGACGGTGTGGTCGGGAGTCTTGAAGCACTTTTGGAGCTGAGAGACATGGAACATGTCATGAACATTTGCAAAATTTGAAGGAAGCTCGAGTTGATAGGCGAGGTCACCTCTCTTACTGACAGTCTTGAAAGGTCCCACGTATCTAGGGGCAAGCTTCCCTTTGATACCGAAGCGACGAGTACCTTTCATAGGAGAGACGCGGAGGTAAACATGATGTCCGATCTCGAAAGCCAAATCACGGTGCTTACTATCATAGTAGCTCTTCTGGCGGGATTGGGCTGCTTTGAGGTTATCTCGAATGACTTTGCACATCTCCTCTGCCTCTGTGATTAAGTCATTACCCAAAAGCTGACGTTCGCCGGTTTCAGACCAGTTGAGAGGGGTACGACACTTCCTGCCATACAGAATTTCAAATGGGGCCTTGCCCGAACTTGCTTGAAAACTGTTGTTGTAGGAGAATTCAGCATAAGGAAGACAATCCTCCCACTTCATGCCGAAGGAGATCACACAAGCCCTGAGCATATCTTCAAGAATCTGGTTGACACGCTCGACTTGACCGCTAGTTTGAGGATGGAAAGTTGTGCTGAAGCGGATGTTGGTGCCCATGGCCTTCTTAAAAGAATCCCAAAACTTGGATGTAAAGATGCTGCCATGGTCTGAAGAGATCACTTGTGGAATACCGTGCAGAGAGACAATTCGAGAGATATAGAGCTCCACCAATTGAGCTGCACTGATCGACTCTTTGATAGGCAGAAAGTGAGCCACTTTGGTGAGTTTGTCGATGACAACGAATATAGCATCATTGCCACGCTTGGACTTTGGAAACCCAGTCACGAAGTCCATTTCAATGTGGTCAAACTTCCATTCTGGAATGGCAAGAGGTTGGAGGAGACCAGCTAACCTTTGGTGTTCTGCCTTCACTCTTCTGCAGACATCACATTCATTCATGAATTGAGCAATCTCGCGCTTCATTCGAGTCCACCAATAAGCCTGCTTGAGGTCCTGATACATCTTCGTACTCCCTGGGTGGATGGAGAGGAGAGAATTGTGAGCCTCGTTCAAGATCACTTTACAGAGGTCACCTTTGGGTACAACAATACGATCCTCGAAGAAGAGAGTATCCTTGTCATCAAGGTGGTAGCACTTGTACTTGGGTTGACTCTTGGCAATCCCAATCTTCACCTTTTTCACCATAGCATCAAGAAGCTGAGCTTGGCGAATCTGGTCTTCCAAGGTAGGAGAGACTTGAAGGTTGGCAAGGAAACCTTGAGGAACAACTTGCAGATTAAGTTTGCGGAAAGCTTCACAAAGCTCGGGTTGATAAGGCTTGAGAATCAGACTGTTGCAATAAGCTTTCCTGCTCAAAGCGTCAGCAATCACATTGGCCTTGCCTGGAGTATACTCGATACTTGGATTATACTCTTGAATCATTTCGACTCATCGAGTTTGCCTGAGGTTGAGATTAGACTGAGTGAAGATGTACTTGAGACTCTTGTGATCAGTGAAAATGTCCACTTTTCTTCCCAATAAGAGATGTCTCCAAGTCAAAAGAGCATGCACAGCTGCCGCCAACTCGAGATCATGAGTGGGGTAGTTATTCTCATTAGGCTTCAACTGGTGAGAGGTATAAGCAACAACTTTCTTCTCTTGCATCAATACTACGCCAAGACCTTGGAGAGAGGCATCACAAAAGACCTCGTACGGCTTGGATTCATCAGGCGGAGTTAGAACTGGAGCAGTGATTAATTTCTCTTTCAAAGTGTTGAAAGCAATGTCACACTCCGGAGACCAAACGTACTTGACGTGCTTCTGGAGAAGATTAGAGAGAGGCTTCACGATCTTAGAAAAGTTTTCAACGAATCTTCGGCAATAGCTTGCGAGACCGAGGAAGCTACGGAGTTTCTTCACGTTCTGAGGAGGTTCCCAATTCACAATTGCAGACACCTTCTCAGGATTCACGGCAATGCCCTTGGCAGAGATGATATGACCAAGATAAAGAACCTCATCGAGCCAAAATTCACACTTGGAGAACTTGGCGTAGAACTTGTGTTCCCTCAACTTATCGAGTACCAAACGCAAGTGCTTGGCATGATCTTCCTTGTTCTTAGAGAAAACCAGAATGTCGTCGAGATAGACCAAAACGAAGTCATTGGTGTAGGTGTTGAAGATGAAGTTCATCATGCGAGAGAACGTCGGAGGAGCGTTGACGAGGCCAAAAGACATGACAGTGTATTCATATGAACCATAGCTTGTCCTGAAAGCCGTCTTGGGAATATCTTGCTCACGGATACGAATCTGATGATAACCCATACGGAGATCAAGCTTGGAGAATACTTGGGCACCTTTGAGTTGTTCGAACAGCTCATTGATGTTAGGAAGTGGGTATTTGTTCTTGATGGTCTTCTTGTTCAATGGACGGTAATCAACACAAAGTCGGTCCGTTCCATCCTTCTTCTTCACAAAAAGAACACCACAACCCCACGGAGAAGAACTAGGCCGGATGAGACCCATTTTCTCTTGAATATCGAGTTGCTTCTTCAGCTCCTTCAACTCTTCAGGTCCGAGCTTGTAAGGACGTTTGCACACAGGTTCCGTGTCGGGCTCAAGATCAATAACGAATTCAACTGGCCGGTGCGGAGGCATTCCTGGAAGCTCTTCTAGAAAGACGTCTTGATATTCGCAAACGACTGGAATTTGCGAGATAGCATCCAGTTCACCCTTCTCATTGAGAAAAAACAGACGGATAGTATTATCCCGAGCAGCAAAAACAATTACATCCTCAGACGAATGAGTCAATTGAATCTGCCTGGCTGCACAATCAAGCTGAGCCTTGTGCTTAGAAAGCCAATCCATCCCGAGAATAAGATCAATATCCGAGTTACCAAGGATCATTGGAGAAGCCAGAAACTTGAAATCACCCATCGAGATAGAAATATTCGGAACCTCGTAGTTAGCGAGCAAACATCTACCCGGAGAGACAACTGCTAATGGCTTATGCATAACTTGAGAAAACCACCCATGCTTAGATGCAAAAGGTCTCGAGATAAAACAATGCGATGCACCAGTGTCAAAAAGAACTCTTGCGGGAATATCATTAACAAGAAGGTTACCCATGATGACATCTGATGAATCCTCTGCCTGAGCTGCATTCACCATATTGAACTTGGCGTACTTGGGGTTATGCTTGACCACAGCTGTATTTGCCGATCTCACAGGAGGAGGAGGAGGAGGAAGACGCCTCTGGTTGAAACACTTGTTGGCATAGTGACCCTTCTGTTGGCACTTGTTGCATGTGACTTCTGAAAGCGGACGGTGATACGGAGCACTCGAGCTTGGAGGTTGAGACGAAGTCTTGTTCTGAAAGCCAGGGTTGGGTGGTGGGAAGAACCACTGCCACTTTTGCTCTTCTGCTGATACGGCTGACGGAACGGAGGAGGAGGAAGCCAATACTTCTGCTGCTTGGCCACTTGGGTAGAGGAAGAAGGAGTAACATCTCTGACTCGCTTCTTGGAAGCATCACACCTCAATTGAGCAGCCTCTTGCTTCAGTGCCATGTTGTAGAACTCATCGTATCTCAAGGGCTCAAAGAGAACAAGAGCTAGCTGAATTTCTTCTCTAAGACCACCCCTGAACTGGTATATCATGCTCTTCTCATCAGGTACGTCCTGCTTAGCAAAGCGGGTGAGCTTCTGAAACAACTTGTTGTAGTCATAGACAGACAAAGACCCTTGCTTCAGGTTGCGGAATTCCTCACGCTTGCTTTCAACCACGCTCTGAGGAATATGATGAGCTCTGAAATATTGACGGAATTCATCCCAAGTGATAACACGTCCACCTCTGGAATCCTTGTACTGTTGGAACCATTCTGCAGCTTGATCTTTGAGTTGGAAGGAAGCGAACTTGACAAAGTTCTCAGGCCTGACGTTACTACACTCGAAATGCTTGCACAGATCCACAAGCCAATCGTCAGCATCGGTTGCCTCAACACAATTGCTGAAGGTCTTCATTAGCGAACTCGTCTCCCGGCTCTACCCAAACAAGACAAACAAGCAATAAGGACACAATCAACCACGTGCAAGCTCGAACAAAATGATGCAAAGATGATATGCTATGCGGGATGCGATGCGTGATGCATATGCAAGATTTGACAAGGAATGCATGAACCTGGACTCAACTTGGGAATCCAAGTGTGCCACTGGAAAGATGAGATGAAATCTCTTGAAAACGATATAAAGAACGCCGGAATCAGAGTTACAGTTTGGAAATGGTAAGCGATTCAAATATGACCACGGTCTGCGATTTACAGCAAGTTGCCATCTAAATGCAATGAGATGAACGAGCTACAGCACCTAAACAGGACAACAAAATACATGGCAGGGATGCATTCAATATGCTTAACAAAAGTCTAGCACTGACCTACAGCCAATCCATCCATTAACAGGTTCAAACAAGCATGGCAAAAATGAATATGACAAACAGATTTCAGACTTAGTGAAATCAACACTTGTCTGGAATTTCAGGTCAGGTAGCACTCTTCGGAGCAACAAAACTACATGCTACAGGACCTTAACAGGGCAAAGTAAAGCATGGCATGGAGCTACTCAAAGAGCTTAACAAAAGTCCCTTAGTGACCTTGAGCCAAAAGGGATCAGAAAATACAATTGCAAGCATGTGAACATAGCAAAAACATAATCAGTTTTCAGACTTAGTGAAAACTGGCACATGCTGAAACATAACTCAAGTAGGCATGTTTACGAGCTCGATGCACTCACTACGGAGCAAGTCATGATAAGCTAAGCATACATCTAACAAGAACACACAAAATACAAGCTAGACATGGCAATAACAATAACATAGCATGCATGGATCAACTACAACATCATCGGCAAAATCGCTAACAAGTAGACAATCTGCCCAGATTCACAAAGTAGAAAAAGTAGAGCTCGATTGACTCAAGCTAGGATGCTCCATAAATGCAAACAAAGACATAGATGGATATAGCACTACAAGATTAATAAAACATCCTTACTGATCATCCTTAAAAGAGGCACGGATCACTAGGAAACAACATGAACATATGGCCATATGAGATAAACAGGTCAAGGACTTAGTGGAAATGCTAAGTCCCTGAAATCAGAATTACCAAGTGCCTCACTTTGCAAGCTTGTGCTAGTCGCCACACACATCACAGAAATACATGGGTTGCACCTCTGGAAAGATGACAAAGCCCTTAACAAAACACATGTAGAGCTCATGGGCATATCATGCACACATTAATCATGGCAAAAATGACAAATATCTAAACGGAGTAGCAGATCTGGCAAATATCTCAAGTAGCCCTCTTCTAACAGCATTTCGGGCATCAAGATGAACTCAGATGAAAATGATGCAATGGAATGGAGTGATGTACTCTCTGAGATGAACATTTTGATATGCTATATGCCAAAAACGGAGTTACGAATGCAAAGTTACGAGGCTATGAACATGAGCAAAAAAATTAGGGACTTAGGGAAAAAACGGGGTCAACCCTAAAATTTGGATCTGGATCTGGGAACATGATTCCCGAGGTTCGACGCCGTCCTCGCTGGAGTTCTTGCCAGACTTGCGTGGAGGAGGCCGGCGGCTTGCCGGATGACGAGGGAGACCGGAGAGGACGACGGGGTGACGCCGGCGAGGTAGAGGATGGCCGGCGAGATCGGTGGCTCGCGGTGGCCTGCGGCGGCGGAAGCCTGCGGCGGCGAGGCGCGCGGCGGAGCGGCGAGCTCCGGGCAGCCGGAGATGGCGGCGGCGGCGCCGGGCTGGAGGAGCCGTCCGGCTCGGGCGGCGCGGAGGGAGGATGGCGGCGGGGGCGCGATGGGCCTCGGGGGCCCGACCTGGGCCTCCCGGGCCGGCGGCGGGGAAGTGGGCACGATGCCACTTGGCGCCCACTGATTGGCCGAAGGTGGCGGCGGGATTTGTCCGGCGGCGGGGCGGACGTGTCCGGTGGCGGCGGGCAATTTTTTTAGGGTTTGGGAGAGAGGAGATCCGCGAATTTCGGGAGGGGGCTTTAAATAGAGGTAGAGGGAGCTAGGAGAGTCCAAATGAGGTGCGGTTTGCGGCCACGCGATCGTGATTGAACGCTCTAGATGATGGAGAAGGTTTTGGTCAGTTTTTTGGCCAAATTGGAGGGGTGTTGGGCTGCAACACACACGAGACCTTTTCGGTCCCTCGGTTAACCGTTGGAGTATCAAACGAAGTCCAAATGGCACAAAACTTGACAGGCGGTCTACCGGTAATAAACCAAGGCCGGTTGGCAAGTCTCGGTCCAATCCAGAAATGTTTAATCCCCACACACGAAAGAAAGGTAGAAATGGTCACCGGAGGAGAACGAAGCGCCGGAATGCAAAACAGACAACGGGGAAAATGCTCGAATGCATGAGACGAACACGTATGCAAATGCAATGCACATGATGACATGATATGAGATGCATGACAACGACAACAACACACGGAGACAAAGACCCGAACCCAAGAAAATAAAATAACTTAACGCCGGAAACGGCAAGAGTTGGAGTACAAATTGGGAAAGTTACATCCGGGGTGTTACAGTGGTGAACCCTTCCGTCGTTGGAGCAGCTGAGCTGGGGTGGAACACAGCGCCGCAGGAGCAGGACAAACCACACAAGGTTTTCTTTGACACATATCTGTAACAGAAGTAATTGAGTAAGGGCTTGTTTGAATTTAAGGATTCTAACAATGCAGGGATATGAAATAGACAGGAATAGGATAGGAATGCACGTGCAAAACAAAGAATTTAAAAACACAGGATTTCTGCCAATCTGGGTGTTTGATTCACAACAATTGGAAGATCACAGGATGCAAAAAAGCATGGTGAGATTAAGCAAACCACAAGAAAATGTACGGTTATAATGCTATTATGCTACTATCTCTTAGTCTTGTGCTTGATGAATAGGAATATGAAAAGGAGGAGAAGTGGAAATTAGAATTCCTACAGTTTTTCTTTCAAGGAGACACTAAAGGAACATATCCTACAGTTTTCCTTTGCTCCATTCCTTTGCACCAAATACATGAAAAGTAGTACCATAGGAAACTTTCCAAATCCGATGTTTTTCATTCACTTTTCCTTTCAAGCACTGGTGATTCTAGTAGGCTGGCTTGAGCAAGGAAAATCCTACACTAAAAAATGTTTTTGTGCTACTTCTATTACTTTGGACCCAGGCCACTGCCATACTAGCTCAACTCCCAGGCCCATCGACAAATGCACAGCTCAAACACGTAGAGATAAATAATGATGGCATTCAAGAGAGTCCATCACGGATAGCTAAGTTTCCTGGTACCTCACTGCTTTTCATATAGTAGGATAAAATAATCGTATTTCCCGTTACTATGAGTGCTTAGTGGACAATATATATAACATGTGGAGTAAAAAAGAGATGCAACAAGTGTACAACCTCTTTGGCGAAGCCATGTCGATCTCAGCGTGATTGGGTTGGCCGGTGAGGATGCTCTGGTTGACTTGGCTGTCGGAGGAGGGGAAGAAGATCTTAGGCGTCTGGAGATGGAGCTCGAGGTACTGCTCCGCTGTGGTGGAGGGTTTCGTCGTTGGAGCAGCTCGGGTGAGTTGTACGACGCCGAGGCTAAAGCAGGACAAGAGAGACAACGAACAACGTTAACCTGAGTGGAATTCTAATAGCATCTCCAATACATGACGTAAAATACATAAACACAAAGTGCTAGATGTAAAATACATCAGCCGTTCATCTCTGAACTTAATTGTCGAAACTGAATTTAACTGTCGAAACTGAACTTAACTGTCGAAACTGAATTTTGCTGTCGAAACTGAATTTTGCTGTCGAAACTGGACGCACTAGCAAGGTGAGGCTACACGTCGGTCGACTGACTTTTTCATCTCTGGTCAGTCGATTTTGCAGCCGTTGGATACGAAATCAAGGGCCTGTGGTTCATCTTCAACCTCCACCTCCCTGAGCCGGCCAAACAGCAGCCCCCCGCAGCCCACGGCAGGCGGTGCGCTGCCCCGCCAGCCCCGAAAACACTCCCCACTGCCGGTCCGCCGCCACCCCGGCCATCCCTCTAGGCCCCCCCGTGTCGAGCTTTTTCTCCGGCGATCCCCACGCCACCACCCCGCCAACGCCCCGCCACCGCCGACGACCACCGCCCCCATCCTGAACCCTAAGATAGATAGTGGGGTACCTCTCTGACGAGCCCCCCTCCCCGCTGCGGCTGGTTCTTCCTTCACCTCGGTGGCATCGGAGTGAAGTGTAGCTAAATCGGAGCAGCATCGCAAGCAAGAGCAAGAGCGAGAGCAGCAGCGCGAGCAAGAGCAATAGCAAGAGCAAACCAGGCAGGGGACCGAGAGCAAGAGCAAAGTAGCAGCGCGAGCGAGAGCTAAAGCAGCAGCAGGTCCTACTGATGTGGACGTCGCCGCCGAGGGAGTGACGTCGTGGAGGAAGTGGTCGGCGACGCCGTCGTGGATGGAGCCGCGCCGTGTCGGCTCGGGACCGAGCGCCGGCAGCACCGTGAGATCGAATCAAGAAGAAAATGCGGCGATTAGTGTACACCCTCTTTGGTGGCGCCGATTAGGCCGCAGCTTCATCCGAGGAAACGGTGATGATGATGCTCTTCCGGTGGTGCAGGTGAAGACGGCGGTGTGGGAATGGAGATGGCGCGAAAGACGAGGGGAACGTCGGGGCAGCTCCTTGGAGGTGGAGGACGGTGTGGCTGAACCGGCGGGACGATGAGATCGACGACGGATTCTCATTCGGTACGGTGGATGAGGGACGTCGAGGTGTTGCTGTGGACGACATCATCGGGGAAGAGGCTCCGGCTGGGTGGCGAACGGAGCAGGGTGTGGGGTTTCGTCGCGGGTTTTCGCGACCTCGGTGTACGAATGGGTGGGCGGATGGGATGGCAGTGGGGAACCATGGCTTAGAGACGTGCTTGTCCGAAATGTGGGGTAAGTTACGAAAGTACCCCCACCGATTTGAGGCGGTTCTTTCGGTTCAGGGGTACCACGGGCATTTCGCGTGTCGGGATTTCACAGGAGGTGGGAGTTTTCGCACGTGTTGTAATTTCGGAATAGCAAGGCGCGGGTTGAGATGGAGGGAGTTGTCGGAGCACAACGAGACAAAGATATATCTTAAATATTTTGGGCTAACAAGGCGCGGGTTGAAGAGGCGGGAGTTTCGCAGCACGATAGACGGAGACGCTAGGTTGAATTTTAGGCGCGGCTTGAAATTTTAGAAGAACAAGCTTAACGTGTACCCAAAAAAACAATTTGCACCTCAACACGCACAACACACACACAAACACCATTTAGACTAGAGTAAGGTACACGTGCATTGCACGCATGAGATTTGGCAACCAAATTATGAATAAATACCACATTATAGCATGCAAGATTTGAGTCATATATGCATGATGTAGATGTTCGTTTAATTCTTATAGTTCATTTCATTCAAAATCATCTAGTTTTTATAAGAAAGCTAATCTATTTTAAGATTCATGAAATTGTGTGTCGTAAGACATAAAGTAAAAACAAATAATGGCAAATCATGTAGAAAAACATTTGGGCAATTCTGATACGGAAGATTCTAGAACAAATAAGAAGTGCTTGTGTTTTGATGTTTGTGCATTATGCTTAAGTTCAACCATGGAGTCTTCTAGATTATACGTGTGGCGAAATTTGGTGGAATCTAGATGATATCCAACAGCCAGTAGTGCTCAAATTTGCCATCTTTGGACCATCGGATTCGTCTCATCCAATGACCATCTTTCAAAGTTAAAGTTACCCGCACACAATATAAAAAATATATATAATATAATATATATATAGGGGTATAGATATAGATATGTGATGCAAAAGTCGCCCCATCATCTCCAATTAGAATAGTGTGTCCATGCATGGATGCGACGTGGCCAAATGATGTCTGCCATCGGTATCTCAAATTCAAATCAGTCTGACCTTGTTCAATGTGTATACATTACAACATGCTCGTTTCCAAACCACACCGCGCAGATCTCCGTTATATTCATGCATGCATGGGTTTCAAACATCAGGATCTCTTATTCAAATATTTGAATTCAACTTTACATTGATTGTGACCTCACCTATTCAGCTATTCTTTTACACCCACACAGTAGTCTTCTCTTTATAATTGTACCACTAACTTTCTCTCGTGCATGCATGCACACACACTACCAGTCGGCATTATCCATCGCACGCATGCAATCTTTTTCTTCAGGTCGGTCTCCCATGAAGGCACACACCAACACACATCCCCCTCTCCATCATATCGGGCATTCTTTATCTCTCATGCGTGCATGCGCAATGATCGATGTTCCTCTATGTATGTGTGTATATAGCTAGGTCTTTCATAGTTTTCCACACAAACCGATCAATCGATATATCCAGTGAGGTCTCACCCTATTTCCCACGTCCACATCGATCAATCTATACCTCTCTATATAGGATTAACATATATAGCTAATACACCCACATTAATTATGTATCCAATGCCCCCCTCTCATCATCCATGCCTTCCGCTTCATCTCTCAGACGCGTGCACAATGGCGAAGACAGGGGGTAGTAAGGGACCTGCCCCTCCCCCCTAACATCACTATATATCAAGGCTACACTCATTCCTCGCACGCACACGCGGGTACACGGGCGGACGCAATTTTGTACCAAGATCCACCCCATGTGATAATTTGACGCGTGTAAAGTCGTTCACTTCATTGATGGTCAATTAATACAGCGCATGCAAATTGAGTGGACGTGAGGGCGGAAGAAAGACATTATTACTCTACTGTGCGCATGCGAGTAGTTAAATCATGGGTTGCTAGTAGTACTTCCATTGGTCTCCTTCGTATTTTGTGCCAATTTTTGACAGTAACATAATATTTACACATTTGAGCAATGTGGTACTTGAAATTTATGTTCCGCTAAACTCATCGGGAGCCGTTTCGGGCCTCGAAACCAAAACCATCAATTAATCTTTACCTTGTTCCCATCGCATTCAAAAGCCTGCTCACACCTACTAGTAGTACGTACCAAACCTGAACGTGTTCCCACTATGCAGGTATTAGTACTAGTGCTAGTACTTAGGTTATAAAAAGGGGAACTACCTAACCGAAAATCACTCTACCTTTCCTCCTCATAAGTGCTTCTTCTTCGTCCATCGTTGCCATGGCCGGTGAGGAGAGCTCTAGGTCGAGAACTACTCGTAACAAGGGAGCGGCAACCAAGGCTGCAGAAAAAAAAGAGAGGGCTCACCGCCACGCAGAGACCTCGAAAGATCTCTCACGGGCAGGCGATGGCTCCCAGGAGCGCCCTAGCCGCGGAGGTGAACATGCCGAGCCGACGGAGCTGGAGTCGTTATCCCTCGACGGCATGCCCGATCAGCTCAATAAGCAGAAGAAGTTCATCCAAGGCTTGATGGAGTTGCTGAAGGAGAGCCTCGACGACATGCCGCTGAGCTCAATCAGCAGGGGGAGTTGACCGCCAGCTTGGTGATGCTGCTGAAGAAGAGCATTGCCTCGGAGAAGAAGGCGACCGGCGAAATCCTGCGACTTCGGGAGGAAAATGCAAAGCTCTGCCACGAGATCGACCATCGAGCACTCAGCTGCTGTCAAGATACGTAATATGGCCGTGGAACAGATGATGAAGGCTCATGTCGAGAAATGCCGCGTATGGACACAATGATGAAGATGGCGGAGGAGACACGCAAGGAGATGGAGGTCGTGGAGACGATGAAGAAGCAGTTACGACTCCGCGGCGAATTAGATCATTTGGGGTGATAATCTTCCTTCTTCTTTTGCTCCTGTGTTTCATCTTTTGCTTCGAGTGTTTCGCCGCACGTGTCACGTTCTCTGTGAGGCATGAATAGAACAATGTTTTTTGAGGGAATGAATAGAACAATGCTAACAATGAGATGACTAGCAAATTAGATCATTTTTTATCGCCATATGGCACTGGGCTACCGTGTTTCGTGCTCCTCCGTCGCAGTACTACTCCAGTGGAAAACTTGAGTATACCGCACGGTTCTTTGCTCCTCCTCGATCAGGTCATCGGCACATTTATACGAGCAGCCAAATCACAAGGCCCTGCCTTCCAGCAGTAATGAGCCATCAAATCACAAAGGCCCTCGCCTCTTGTGAAACCGACCAAGCTAGACTGCCCCGCCCTCTAGCCTTTTAAAAAATGTATACTTTTGTACAGCAGTAGTATCGATGGATTGTGCCATGGAGAAAAACTTGAAATTAAAAAAAAGGTGGTGCGTCTAGAGCACTTGTCGCCAAATTATGCATATAGTACTATTAAAAAGGCTAGTCACAATATGGTGTCCAGCACAACCCACCCCTCAAATAAAACTAAGAGGGTGCTTGGATACGTTTTAGTCCCATGACTAAAAGTAGTGGGACTAAAACATGCTGGCATCACCCATGCTTGGATCCAAATACTAAAAAGGCTAAAATCAAGTTAATGACCATTTATTATCCTCCAAGCCCTCCAATCCAGAACTCGCATGTGTTAAAGGAGAGGAGTTAAATGAGTAGAGAGAGGACTAATCCACATTTTAGTAGGGGTACCCCTAACTAAAATTTTTTAGTCTCAAGACTAGTTTTAGCCCCTCTTTAGTCAGGGGTGCTTGGAACTTTAGCCTCTTAAAGAGACTATTTTTAGTCAGACTAAAATAAGTCCCTTGGATCCAAGCACCCTCTAAGCATCCTAAAATTCTTTGACAAAACTAAGCACCCTGAAATTCTTTGACAACTAAACTACTGGCTATATGATGTTGGCCATATATATTGTACGTATATAATGTGAAGAAACGAGTGGTAGTACTATACCAACTAAAAGATGAAATGTAAGAAATACTAGTATGTATGTACTGAAGAGTTAAAGTAACGAAAAGAAACATAACATAGTTTTGCTGGGGGCTCAGCACAACACACCCCTCAAATTAAATTAAGCACACCTGAAATTAAACTTTGCAACTATTCCGGTAGACACTGCATTAGAACCACCATGAGCAACGACACTGCCACCTTACTCGGAGTCCTCGTCCACGTCCTCGACTTCGTCCTTGTCCCTGTTCCTCTTGGCCGATACTTCTTTGCTTGAACCGCACACTTGGCTGTTGCTCTTCATCCAACCCTTATAGATATTGAAGCAAAGGTAGCCATCCATTGCAGCGTAGTGGATGTGGTCTATATCTAGTAAATTCCGCTGCCATGCATGACGATGAATTGTGTAATGAGGTTTCTCCAGTTTACCGTATGAAGGATGAACCATGGCTCCTGCCAGGGTCAGCATTGAAGGCTGACGAGAGGACACCAGCCGATTCTTCTGGAGGTCGAAGGTGTTGCCTACAACGAGGCCTATCCGATGCAGGACTTCTTTGTCTTTACCAAAGTCTATAGTAACGAATTTGACTAGGTTTCTCTCGAGGAAGTCCTTAAAATCCTGGCACTCAATGTCGGCATGGCATATGTGGTAGACCAAGCATAAGTCATGCATGCAAACCTGGATCACGGTGGGCTTCTTCCTCTCTTCGTCCTTTAGATCCTTCTCTCGTCCCAGGACTTTGGTGTACTCAACATGTAGCCTAGCGACCCACTCATCATCTGAGTCTTCGAACATGCGTCTGAAGCGAGAAAGGCATCCTTTCCCCGTCGCGCAAGAATGGGTGTAGATGACATCGAACTCATCGCCGGTGATGGTTCTAACCTTGTACTCACCGCCGATCGTGGAGACTTGGGACGCGATGGATTTGGGAGGAGGGTTAGGATTAGTGGAATTGCCGTGATGTGAATGGATGGGATGACTAGGAGCGAACCGCCGTAGTATTGAAGGACGTGTGGGGACGAGTAGGAGCGAACTGCCAGCGTGCGAACGGCAGGGTAGTGGCTTTCCATTCTCCCATGATACGGGCTTCCGAGAGCCCTTGGATCTGAGATCGAACGGTTGCATGGCGTGATTCTAGACCTATGGGTGAATATCCTATCCTAGAGGGTTATTCTGCAAATTTTCAGCAACTTAGCATGCGACCGTTTGATCTCAAATCCAAGGGCTGCCAGCAGCCCGTATCATGGTCGCGCCTACCACGACCGTCGCGTCGCTCGCGTGGTCGCGCCCTTGGAGATTTAACACGGTGCGTTAGGCTATCTGATGTTGGCATGTCATACATAGTCATCACTTAGTCACTCATACTACAACAAGGTTGGCTATAAGTGTATTTTTTTACTCCTCTCTATCTCTTTCTTCGTACTCAAGGAAGAAATGGTGCTAAGCACTTGTATTTATTGCATTTGCCAAGGAGTGACCTCTTCCAATGAAATGGTGTTGCTAAGTTTGCTTATTTAATTAGATATAGACTCAAAATTGTCTTTTCACCTAGGTACACGTGCTTAGCACCGTTTCTCCCTTGGGTCACCAAACTAGTCTCTCTCTTCTTGATTAACTTGCCACATCAGACTTTATGCTTATGTGGCAAGCTTAAGCACCTGTAGGAGCAAGTAAAAGTAAGTACAATAGTGCGCTTTACATGGCATTTTTGCATATGTGGAGGAAAGAGAGGCAAGGAAAAAGTGGAGAAGTGGGCTCTCATGCAAGAGCCAGCCTCTACTACATGGTGGAGCATTGGGAGAGGCACCTGTATGGAGGTGGTCAGGAATTTGGGAGACTCACGCCGGTCGTAGCACCGCAGTTAAAATGATAATGGCAAGTCAAATCACGGGGCCCCACCTGTCCAGCAGTAACTCGCTATCAAATCACACAGCCCTACGTTTGTAGCAACCTACTCCCTCGTCTTCTCGCGTCTCTGTCGAACCGACTAGGCGGAACTGCCCCGCCGCCTACCGCGCAGAAAAAGCTCCGCCCTCGACTTTTAAATAGTATATAGTATACTAATTTTGTATCCATGGATTGCGCTCGCGCCATGGAGCAAAGCGTCTAGAAAACGGAGGAGAGACGGTGGTCTTGCAATAGAGAAGAGGGAGAGGCGAGACGGTGGTTTTGGAATGGAGATGATGGAGAGGAGAGGAGGTGGTTTTGCAATGGAGAAGAGGGAGAGGAGCGTGCAGCAGCTATTTAGGATTGGACGAGAGGGCCGGCGCGCTCTGACTGGATCAAAATCAAAATCAATTTACCCTTCAATTAAGAAAGCGACCCCACATTAACTAGTCTCCCTTTTATTTTGGGTCATAATTGACCATGATTTTCGCACATAAAATATATGTTATACGTTGTATACAAGGCCACTATCAAAATTATAATTTGCAACTATACAAGGCCACTAACATTAATCGAGGCAAAATTGATGGCGTTTGCCTCGTACTAGCACCCGAGGACATTAATATCATGTGTGTGCATGCGGGAGTGAGAAGGTTAGCTTGCATTCCCAACATTAATCAACCAATGAGGAGTAAGAGGGTTGGCTTGTTGTGCTTGGGAGAGAAAAACCACATTAATTAACACGACAACAAGGTGACAAGCTAGCTTGCAACATTGACTTAAACATAGCATTGATTTTTACCTTGGTACCTGTAATATGAGTTTGTGGCCTTGTATACAAAAATGGAGAGAGTATAATTTGAAAGTACATTCAGATACGAACCAAACGATACAATTTTTGGTGACATGTATTCACATTTTGCTTGTCAAATACAGTACGTGGTCAAACTTTGACCCAAAATACGTGAAACAACAAAAAAATACTTCCAAGACTAGCGTCGCTCTTCCGCTCTTCTCCTCTTAAACCACCGTCGCTCCTCTCCTGTTCCAATCTAAATGCAGCGCCGCTCCTCTCCTCTTCCATTTCAAAACCACCGCCCCTCCTCTCCTGTTCCAGTCCAAAACCAGCATCGCTCCTCTCCCGTTCTAATCCAAAACCAGCGTTGCTCCTCTCCTCTTCAATTCAAAAACCACCGCCGGCGAGTGAAGGTGCTGTGGAGAAGTAGATCGATGGAGGAGTACAACCGATACGTGAGGATCGCAGACGGCGACCCTGTGAAGCTAGCTAGGATGTTGGAGATACAGTCTTGGTTTGACAACAAGGACCAAATAGCGGCGACGGCGACATCCATGGCCAAATATCTGCAACAGAGCGAAAAGGCGGCGATACTCCCGGAGGGAGTCGCGCCGGATTACATAGAGCTGCTCCTCTGGGCCATGGAGCAAACAGATTGACTGAATCCGATCATGAGGGAGCGGTGGTGGGAGTATCGATCCTAGATGGAGCATCCACCAGAGATTGAAGGATCGAGCATCTATAGGGTGCCGTTTGTGAGGGTGCCCTGCCAGAGCGAGCTGGTGGAGTCTTCATCGACCGAACCCAACTGCAAGAGGAGAAAAGCAGTTGGCCCGATGATGCTTCCCCGCCATCGTCTCCCTTGCTGTTCACATCGTCTCACGGGGTGGCTGTCTGCCGCCGAGGAATAGGAGGGGGCTGCCCCCCATCCCAATAGTCGGGCAGGATGTGAATTTTCAGGACGAGCTTAGGATTGTCAGTATTTGCAGGTTGTGAATTGTGTTTTGTGTTGTGTATTTTGAGAGTACTTTCAGATATGAATGTCTTTTGAATTTCAGATTTGCAGTATTGAGCATATGAAGTATTTTATGAATTCTAGATATTTATTTTTAGCACTTAAAAAATGTAGTTTCATAGGAGTATAAAAGTGCAGACAATGTGATTCTCAGAGAAGAAACTGCAAGTTTCAGTTTCAGATAAGAAACTGCAACTTTCAGAGGCAGAGCATTTATATTAACACGGCCTTTTCAAATAGGGTTAACATCATGTTGGAAGTTTTATTCATGGTCAAAAATGGAACTACTAGCCAGTTAACATCATGCTAATCAACATTCATGCATAGCACATCTTCATATGATGCACAGTCAAAATGCCCACACAATGTCGAGTGTGCGAAACACAGAGAAAACGAGGGACGAAGTTTTGGCAAGTGTTGGACGTGGTTTTGGGCTGCCCCGTCTAGGCTTTCATTTTTAACATGCGCAGCCCACGTCCTCGGATGGGAGGTCCATAGGCCGGTCGATACCGTCATGTATCGACCGGCCTATGGACCTCCCATCCGAGGTTTTATTTTTGGCAGCCCAATTTATGTATTTTTTTGAAGAAAACGCAGAGGTCTGTTCTATTTTTCTATATAAAAATAGGAACGCCAGGTCCAACTTATGTTTTCCTTCTAACTATATTATATATATTAAATTATTTTATATGTTGACTGTTTAGTTCACATAATTGGCAAGTAGATGACCGCTCTCATGATCCCCTTCGCCCCCGCCACCACCTCCACCCTCGCCACCGCCATAGATCTCGCCGCCACCCCCGCCTCCTAACTCCGGGCGCGCCTGCCCCCCTCAGCAAGTCCGCTCACGCGCCCCATGGAGTCGCTGGCCATATCCACGGGGGAATGGTTGAAAGACAGGCAGATGTACAAGATGCATCTCCCACATGTCTACAAAGCCTTCCCGCGGATGCTCCAGCCGCTCGACTCCGTCGCGCCAGCGGTGCTGCAGGAGACTCGAGGGAGGAGATGGAGGGAGCGGGCGATGCAGATCTGCGATGACGCTCTCTCCTGGACCCAGTGCACGCGCGAATGGAGGGAAGCAGAGGAGGAAGCTGCGAGGGAGGAAGCCAAGGAGGGACCGAATCCGTTCTCTCACTCGTGCAGGTATGCTCGGATGTGCAAGGATCATGTGGATTGGGAGCTGCTGAATCTAGCCCTGTGGATCTACTTCGAAGGAGATTTCTCGGAGAAGCACAGGATGCCCCACCCCAGTGAGCCGCCGATTGCGTTCGTTCGATGGGCGAAAGGAGAGGTGAATTCAGGAGATCCACGCCGTGCTGCGAGATGGGAATGCTTGACTGGACTCCTGCCCACCAGCACGCCACCGGAGCCGGAGCAGGTGGATCCCCTACCTTACCTCTCCCACAAACCTGTAGAAGATTGAAATTAGGTTTGCAATCTGCTTCAGTTGAGTTGTCTGGTGGTTATTTCTGCTTCCTGAGAGACAACATCTGGCTGGAGGATGAGAAGGAACCAGGAATTCCGATGAATTTCCCTATCACTATGGGGGGAGCGCCGGTTGGGCAGTGGTATGGCCCACCTCCGCCCCAAATGGGGGCACAATCTGGGCAGGCTCCTGTAATTGCCCAAGATCAATCTGCTGGTGGTTCTGACTCTCAGATCAGTGGAAAATCTCAAGGCAAGAATCAGCAAAAGAAGAGATAGGACATCCAGAAAACTGCTCCTGCCCCTGCTTCGGGCCTTATGGCATACTCTGAGGTGATCTGCTACAACTGTGGGGAACCAGGGCATCATTTGGATAAATGTTTCAAGCCCAAGAGTTGTTTTATTTGCAAAATGGTTACCCATAAAGTTGAGAATTGCCCTGTCAGAAGGAAAACCCACAGTTCTGCTAGATATGTTGGAAGTGCTGCTCCAGGATTATGTCCACCATTGACAAAATTTTCTATGACACAGAATTAGATAGTTTTTTCCCCTTTCTAGTTGTAGAGCTCTGCCTAGATGTGGTAGTGACCACACTCCTTTGCTCTGGGACTCTGGTCTTAACCAAACTTCAAAGAGCAATAGTTTTAAATTTGAAAAGTGGTGGTTGCTTAGAGAAGATTTTACTGAGCTAGTCAGGAAAATCTGGAATGAGCCTACTGGGAGTAGTTGCCCCCTAGAAAATTGGAAGATTAAAATCAGGAGATTTAGAAGAACTACCAAAGGGTGGAACTCCAATGAGGAAGCTAATATTAGAAGATACAAAAGGCTTCTCCTCCTTGAGTTTGATTCTCTAGATATTAAGGCAGAAACCACTGACCTCTCTGAGGCTGGGACTAATAGATTAAACTTTGTCCATGGAGAGCTCAAGAAAATTTGGCTTCAAGAAGAAATCAAAGCCAAACAAAGGTCTAGAGATAGGAACATTAAGGAGGGTGATAGAAATACTGCTTACTTCCATGCAGTAGCTAACCAGAGGAGGAGGAAAACCCTCATTCACTCCCTTGATGGCCCTAATGGCCCTGTTACTGAGGTAGATGAGATGCTGAAAGTGGCTAGTGACTTCTACAAAGACCTGTTTAAGAAAGAAAACCGTTCTGGGTTCTCTCTACAAAACATTTTTTTCTCTGCTTCTGAAAAAGTCTCTCCTGCTGAAAATGAGCTGCTAGAAGCCCCTTTTTCAGAGACAGAGGTGAAGGAAGCCATTTTTAGCTCTTATCCTGATGGGGCTCCTGGTCCTGATGGGATTCCCTTCTTGTTTTACCAGCATTTTTGGGACTTGGTGAAAAATGATCTCTTAGATCTTTTCCAAGCCTTTCATAGAGGAGAGTTGGATCCAGCAACTTACTCATGTGGGGTCTGTTGGGGTCAAGTTAAATAACTGTGAAAGTGATTTTTCCTTGCTGGTAAAGGCCTTAGGCAAGGTGACCTCATCTCCCCGCTTTTGTTTAATTTAGTAGTGGACGTTCTTACTAAAATGCTGAGCAAAGCTGCTGACCATAGTCTGATTGCAGGGCTCTGTCCTGAGGTCTGCCCTGGTGGCATCATCTGCCTTCAATATGCAGATGATACCATCCTTTTCTTAGACAATGACTCCACACATGCTAGCAATCTGAAAACTGTTCTAACCTGGTTTGAACAAGTCTCGGGCATGAGAATCAACTACTCTAAAAGTGAACTCATCCCTATCAACATGGATGATCAGAAGTTAGCTGACTTCCTCTCTATTCTAGTCTGTAATAAAGGTAACTTCCCCATTAAGTACCTAGGTATCCCTCTCCACTATGATAAACTGAGGAGAGAGGATATTCAACCCCTTATGGATAAAATCATTAAAAGGATTGCTGGGTGGAGGGGCAAACTTCTCTCTTACAGAGGTAGATTGATCCTCATACAAGCTTGTTTGGCTAGCATTCCAGTGTATCTCCTCTCCTTCTTCAAGTTCCCTAAATGGACAGTGAACCTCATCAATTCTCAGATGTCTCATTGCTTGTGGAATGATTTTGAGGGAAATAGAAAGCTACACCTTGCTAATTGGGCCCTAGTCTCTATGAAAAAAGATTTTGGAGGCCTAGGCATACCTAACCTCCAAGAAATTAACATCTATCTTCTAGGGTCTTGGATTAAAAGATTCTATGAGGAAGACCTGAAACCCTGGAAGCTTCTTATTGCCCATAAATACCTAGGAAATAAACCTAATATTTTTGTCCCTTCCTCCAACCCTAAGACCTCTAGATTCTGGAAAGGATTAAAATCCATTATGCATGCTATGAAATTTGGCTACAGATGGAACATAGGGGATGGGAGCAGAACCAGATTCTGGGAAGATACTTGGTTTGGCACATCCCCCCTAGCAGTCCAATTTTGGCCTATTTACTCTGTCCGCAATGAGCTTAAAAAAAGTGTCAATGAAGTTTGGGACGGTCAATCCCTAAAACTCTCTTTTAGAAGGAACTTTAGTGATAGTCTCATGGAACAATGGTTCCAGTTGGAGAAAATTGCCAAAAGCATTACCTTTACTGCCAAGCCAGATGCCCTGATTTGGCAGCTGGACAATAAGGGGAAGTATTCCTCCAGCTCCCTCTATCATGTTATCAACTTTAGAGGGGTTCAACCCGTGTTTATCTCTGCTATCTGGAAATTGAGAGTTCCCCCTAAAATACATGTATTTCTCTGGCTTTTCTCCAAAAACAAATTGATGACTAGGGATAACCTTAGGAAGAGACACATCATCAAACCCCTTGATTGTGTTTACTGCTTGGAACAAGAGTCTTGTTCTCATCTATTTTTTGAATGTATAGTTGCTAAACATCTCTAGGCCCACATTGAGGAATATTTCTCTAGTCAGATTGGCTCATCCTTCGAATCTGTCGCCAGATTCTGGATTGCTACCAAAAAGTGCTCAGTTTTAAACACTGTTAGCTCAGCTGTCCTTTGGTGCCTCTAGAAATATAGAAATGCTATGATTTTCAGTAACACCTACTGGATTTCCATTCCGCAGGTCTTGAGGTTGATCAGGAACATGGTGAGGAACTGGGCGATTCTCTCCTCCGGATCGGACAAAGACAAGTTGATGAGCTTCGTGGAAACCCTAACAAGATCCCTCCAGAAACCGTTGGCGATCACTTGTGGCTGAACAAGGCTTGACCTGCTCTGGGGCTGGACCCGTTGGCTCGTATCAAGATCTTTGATGAAGATGATGGGCACCTGGAACCGAAAAAGAGGGACATCCACCATGCTACGCCTTCCAGCCCGGTGTCTCCACTTGCTTACTGGTCGCCGCAGGCTGACACGGCCCCTCGGCTGAAGACAATGAAGGCTTCGTTGGACCCTCCTTGTGTCATTTGAGTGCTTTATCCGCTCTGCCTTTGGCAACGCTCGGGTGATTTGTGTTATTCAGAGAACTTGTTCATCCACCCCCCTAGTTTGTAGCTTTTCTACATTTGCTTTCGAACTGCTCTTTGAGCTGCTGTATCAGAATATGTTGTGGTTTCGTTCTTAGCAATGGAACTGGGGAGATGCTCCCTGTTTTTCTAAAAAATATATTTTATATGTTATTATATATTATTTTTATTGTCATCATATATTTAACAGATACTTACATATGTAAGAAAACAATATCCCACATCTTATTAACTTATAAAAATAATTTCTTATAACAAATAAAATCCTGGATTGTTTTGGCACGAAAATCCTAGTGATTGTGTACAAAAGCTTGGTAAGATTTAAGGACGAATGTAATCATATCACTTATTATTTAAATATATTTATAACAAAATGCTCAAACCCTTTTTATTTTTTGATAACATTGCTGGCCCAACCCAACATTATAATTAGAATCAGCCCAGCAAAATCGTGTATTTCGAGAAAGTGCAAATGGGCTGTAATTTTTTAGGAAATAAAATAAACGGGCCGCATGGACGCTACATTATTTGTTCACCCAGCCCAACTAATGGTTGTAATTCAAAAAAAGATCAAATTGACTGTAAATTCTACCGCGCAAAAAAAGACTGTAAATTCTGGAAAAAAATGGGTTGAATACGTGCCACATTTTTGTAGGCTGAAATGTGGGCCAATAGGTCGAAGCCAATGCAAAGTCGTTGTCAATTTAGTCAACAAATGATTCTGACATGTTAGCCGTTGGATTTACATCCAACGACCGGCATCCATCTTCAATCCCTCGTCTTCTTCCTCCAGTGCTGCCGGGACCACCTCCCGCCTCCTGCTGCTAGCAGCTCTGCTTAGCACGCTTCGCTATGAAGCGCTACTCCACCATTGGCCAGGCCATCCCTCCACCCCTCCACACCTCCTGTTCTTCTCCACCGACTGCCGAACCACACCGCACTAGAACCAGTTAACCCTCGTACACCTCTCTGTCTGCGACTCTACTCCTGCGTCTTCCCATCTCCGGCTCGTTGCTGTCCGGGGCCTCGCCGTCGTCCACCACCTTGGATGCGCTCGGTGCGGTGTGGTCAACATGGTCAACGGACGACACCATCGGAAGTAGACTGTGCGTGGAGAGGCTGACAGCTGGGTCCACGGCCGCACACAAGGAAATGCCTCCTTATTACGCGCAAAATAATGATTTCTCCACCTGACATCTGTGACCCACCGGAAGGGCCTCTGTATTTCGCGAAAAAAGTGCCCCCGCTGACATGTCGGACCCACCAGCTATCTTCGCACGCAAGGAAGTGCCTCCTTATTACGCACAAAAAATGAATATTCCCCCTGCCAGCTGGAACCCAGCATAGTGGGAGGCTGACTTGTGGGCCTACCAAGTTGACAGGGACGGAGGGCTTTGTCAACTTAGTCAATATGAACGATTCTAGCTCCTGTTACCGTACGATGTTCATCCAACGGCCGTAGTGCTTCTTCAACCTCTGGTCTTCTTGCTCCAGCTGCCCAAACCAACGCCGGTCGTGCCGCGTGCTCCTGCCTCCCGTGGCCGACTATGATGCCGCGGAGGCCTCACCACCCCCTACTACTCCCACCGCTGGCCAGGTCATCCCTCTACTCACCCACACCCCCTGTTATTCTGCGGCGACAGCAGCCTCACACCGCAGCCGGACCAGTGAACCCTCGTAATCCTCTTCGCGTGGGCATACACTGCTGCGTCTTCCCCGGCTCCGAGTCGTCCCCTTCCTAGTCCTTGCCGTCGTCCACCGCCGTGGTGCTCTCGACGCGGCATGGTCAACATGGTCAACGACCGACTTCCATCGGAAGAGTACTGTACGTGGAGAGGCTGACAGTTGGGTCCATGGCAGCCGCAAGGAAGTGTCTCCTTATTACGCGGAAAATAATTATTCCTCCACCTGACAGCGGGGACCCACCGGACGGGCCACTAGTATTTTGCGAAAAAAATCGTTTCCCCCTGACTGCTGGGACCCACCGGACGGGCCACCGTATTTTGCGAAAAAAATATTCCCCCCGCTGTTAGCTTGGACCCATCGGAAGTGCCTCCTTATTACGCACAAAAAATGAATACTCCCCCGGCTAGCTGGGACCCACCTTGCTGGGAGGCTGACTTGTGGGCCTACTAAGTTGACGGGGACGAAGGGCTTTGTCAACTTAGTCAATATGAACGATTCTAGCTCCAGTGACCATACGATGTCCATTCAACGACCGTAGTGCTTCTTCAACCTCTGGTCTTCTTGCTCCAGCCGCCCAAAGCAGCGCCGGTCGTGCTACATGCTCCTGCCTCCCGTGGCCGGCTGTGCTGCCGCAGAGGCCTCACCGCCCCCTACTATTCCCACCGCTGGTCAGACCCTGCGGCGACGGCAGCCTCACACCGCAGCCAAACCAATGAACCCTCGTAGTCCTCTCCGCACGGGCTTCCACTACCGCGTCGTCCCCTTCCTAGGCCTCGTCGTCGTCCACCGCCGTGGTGCTCTCCGCGCGGCGTGGTCAACGTGGTCAAGGAACGACTTCCATCGGAAGAGTATTGTACGTGGAGAGGCTGACAGCTGGATCCACGGCCACATCCCAGTTTTTTGTGATTTTACAAGTAAGTCGCTTTGTCAGGCCTGTTGGGCTGCAAATCTTTCAAGACGAGGAGAGCTTTCATTCGGCCGGCCGAGAAAATGGCCCATCAGTAATGAGAAATGGGTTGTACATTTTTAAAACACATCAAACCGGCAATTAGTTTCAAATATCTTTTTTTTCATTTCAAGATTTTAAATTACATTAATTTTTATGTGTGGAGAATTTGTTGGATTTTATATTGATATACATTTATTTTTAAAATTAGTTTGAATGCGAGTCGAAATTTCGGGATTAAAAACAGTTCGGACCGCACCAAAATATGCAAAATTTCGTATAATTTTTTAACCGTCGCCACAATATGGGCTGTAATGCTAACAAAAAGAATATGGGCTCCAAAAAAAACCTTAAGAATTAGCAAATGGGCTGTAAATTATTAGAAATAATGGCAGATGGGTTGTATGCTGTTTTCCACAGATTTGAGGCTTTCCTAAAAAAAGGTTGACGCACAAGCACTGACTATTGGATGTCCATCCAACGGTTGTCGTGCTTATTCAATATCTGCTCTTCCTGCTCCAGCCGCTCAAACAAGCGCCGGCAGAACTGCCTGCTCCCTCCTCCTCGCGGCCGACTGTGCTGCCGCGCAGGCCTCACGGCACGACTGTACTCCCATCGCTGGCCTAGCCATCCCTCTACTCACCCACACCTATTGTTATTCTCCAGCGACGGCAGACGAACCAGTAAACCCTCGTACAGTCGTACTCCCCTCCGTGTGGGAAACAACTGCCGAGTCTTTCCTGCCTCCGTGTCGTCCCCTTCCTAGGCCTCACCGTCGTCCCCCGCCCTGGTGCTCTCGGCGCGGCGTGGTCAACGTGGTCAAGAAACGACTTCCATCGGACGTGGACTGTACGTGGAGAGGCTAACAGCTGGGTCCATGGTCGCAGCAAGGAAGTGCCTCCTTATTACGCGGAAAATAATGGTTCCTCCACCTGACAGCTGGGACCCACCGGACGGGCCACTATATTTCGCGAAAAAAAATGTTTCCCCCTGACTGCTGGGACCCACCAGCTACATCTTCGCACGCAAGGAAGTGCGTCCGGGCAAAAAAAAACGATTCGCCCCCTGACTGCTGGGACCGACCAGCTACATCTTCGCAGGCAAGGAAGTGCCTGACAGTCGGGACCCACCTGGTCGAAGCATACGTAGCGTTGTCATTCTGGTCGCGAACGTGTACGTACATATTGGTCGATGTAGAGGCGCGCACGTGTCGTAGTAGAGGCACGCACGTGTCGTAGTAGAGGCGCGCAGATAGCATTTACACATACGTACAGCGGCCAGGGTGCAAGAAAGAAAATACGGACATGTATGTGTACATACGGGCGGGGTCTCAAACGCCTACTCGCGCATACGTACGGCCAGGGCTCGTGTACATGGCTGGGTCGGAACGGAGAAACAGTGTCGTCGTCGTGTTCATGGGGAGGCAACGGAATGCGTCGTGTTCATCGGGAGGGCTTGGACGAAACAGGCGATGGAAACGAGGCCTGGCGTACCATAGAACGGAGGAAACGGCCTTGTGTTTGACCGACCACGTTCGAAACGGGATCCTATTCATCAGGAGGAGTGTGGCGTACCGCAAAATGGAGGAAACGGACCTCCTACAGTCGAAACGGGGGTCCTGTTCATCGGGAGGGGTGTGGCGTACCGCAAAATGGAGGAAACGGACTTGTGTTGGAGCGCTACGGTCGAAACGGGGGTCCTGTTCATCGGGAGTGGTGTGGCGTACCGCAAAATGAGACTCCACGGGATACTGTTCATCTCCACCGTCGACCTCCTCCGGCCTCCACGGGCTCCTATTCATCCAGCCTCCACCGTGCGCTACTCCACCGGCTACTGTTCAACCACCCCTCCACCGTCTACCGTTCATCCAGCCCTCCACATCATGGGGTCCTATTCAACCACCCCTCCACCGTCTATTGTTCATCTAGCCCTCCACACCACGGGGTCCTGTTCATCCACCCCTCCACGGGCACCATCGTCACCGGCGCGACACCTTGATCTCCATCGTAGCATCATTGTCGTCTCGCCAATCTTATGCTTCCATGACTATCACTACCGTTTAGTAATAAAGTAAAGCATTACATCGCGATTGCATTGCATACAATAAAGCGACAACCATATGGCTCCTGCCAGTTGCCGATAACTCGGTTACAAAACATGATCATCTCATACAATAAAATTCAGCATCATGCTTTGACCATATCACATCACAACATGCCCTGCAAAAACAAGTTAGACGTCCTCTACTTTGTTGTTGCATGTTTTACATGGCTGCTACGGGCTTAAGTAAGAACCAATCTCACCTACGCATCAAAACCACAACGATAGTTTGTCAAATAGACTCCGTTTTAACCTTCTCAAGGACCGGGCGTAGCCATACTCGGTTCAACTAAAGTTGGAGAGACAGTCGCCCGCAAGCCATCTATGTGCAAAGCACGTCGAGGGAACCGGTCTCGCGTAAGCGTACGCGTAAGGTTGGTCCGGGTCGTCTCGTCCAACAATACCGCCGAACCAAAGTATGACATGCTGGTAGGCAGTATGACTTGTATCGTCCACAACTCACTTGTGTTCTACTCGTGCATATAACATCAACATAAATAACCTAGGCTCGGATGCCACTGTTGGGTTTCGTAGTAATTTCAAAAAAAAATTCCTACGCACACGCAAGATCATGGTGATGTATAGCAACGAGAGGGGAGAGTGTTGTCTACATACCCTTGTAGACCGTAAGCGGAAGCGTTAGCACAACGCGGTTGATGTAGTCGTACGTCTTCACGGCCCGACCGATCAAGCACCGAAACTACGGCACCTCCGAGTTCTAGCACACGTTCAGCTCGATGACGTCCCTCGAACTCCGATCCAGCCGAGTGTCGAGGGAGAGTTCCGTCAGCACGACGGCGTGGTGACGATCTTGATGTTCTACCGTCGCAGGGCTTCGCCTAAGCACCGCTACGATATTATCGAGGTGGACTATGGTGGAGGGGGGCACCGCACACGGCTAAGAGATCCAAGGGATCAATTGTTGTGTCTTTGGTGCTAGCCCTGCCCCTCTATTTATATGTTGAGCCCCGGGGTCGAAACTTGGAGCAAAAGCCTCCTCAAAGTCGGTTTTTCCCGAAAGGCAAGAGTCCCACTCGGACTCCAGGACCAAACGCCACAATCCTTGGCGTCTGGCCCAGACGCCATGGGCCTCGGCGTCTGGCCCAGGGCCAGACGCCAGGGTCTCCGGCGTTTGGCCCCCTGGACTCCGCAAAACTCCTTTTGCACCGATCTAAAGCCTCATGGGCTTGACCCCTTGGCCTAACCATATCATCCAATATATGAATCTTTACGTCTCGACCATTTCGAGACTCCTCGTCATGTCCCCAATCTCATCCGGGACTCCGAACTCCTTCGGTACATCAAAACATGTAAACTCATAATATAACTGTCATCGTAACCTTAAGCGTGCGGACCCTACGGGTTCGAGAACAATGTAGACATGACCGAGACACGTCTCCGGTCAATAACCAATAGCGGGACCTGGATGCCCATATTGGCTCCTACATATTCTACGAAGATCTTTATCGGTCAGACCGCATAACAACATACGTTGTTCCCTTTGTCATCGGTATGTTACTTGCCCGAGATTCGATCGTCGGTATCCAATACCTAGTTCAATCTCGTTACTGGCAAGTCTCTTTACTCGTTCCGTAATACATCATCTCACAACTAACATATTAGTTGCAGTGCTTGCAAGGCTTATGTGATGTGCATTACCGAGAGGGCCCAGAGATACCTCTCCGACAATCGGAGTGACAAATCCTAATCTCGAAATACGCCAACCCAACATCTACTTTTGGAGACACCTGTAATGCTCCTTTATAATCACCCAGTTACGTTGTGACGTTTGGTAGCACCCAAGGTGTTCCTCTGGCAAACGGGAGTTGCATAATCTCATAGTTATAGGAACATGTATAAGTCATGAAGAAAGCAATAGCAACATACTAAACGATCAGGTGCTAAGCTAATGGAATGGGTCATGTCAATCAGATCATTCAACTAATGATGTGACCTCGTTACTCAAATAACAACTCTTTTGTCTATGGTTAGGAAACATAACCATCTTTGATTAACGAGCTAGTCAAGTAGAGGCATACTAGTGACACTCTGTTTGTCTATGTATTCACACATGTATTATGTTTCCGGTTAATACAATTCTAGCATGAATAATAAACATTTATCATGATATAAGGAAATAAATAATAACTTTATTATTGCCTCTAGGGCATATTTCCTTCAGTCTCCCACTTGCACTAGAGTCAATAATCTAGTTCACATCGCCATGTGATTTAACAGCAATAGTTCACATCACCATGTGATTAACACCCATAGTTCACATCGCTATGTGACCAACACCCAAAGGGTTTACTAGATTCAGTGATCAAGTTCACATCGCTATGTGATTAACACCCAAGGAGTACTAAGGTGTGATCATGTTTTGCTTGTGAGAGAATCTTAGTCAACGGGTCTGCCACATTCAGATCCTCATGTATTTTGCATATTTCTATGTCAACAATGCTCTGCATGGAGCTACTCTAGCTAATTGCTCCCACTTTCAAAATGTATCTAGATCGAGACTTAGAGTCATCTAGATTAGTGTCAAAATTGCATCGGCGTAACCCTTTACGACGAACCTTTTTTCACTTCCATAATAGAGAAACATATCCTTATTCCACTAAGGACAATTTTGACCGCTGTCCAATGATCTACTCCTAGATCACTATTGTACTCCCTTTCCAAACTCAGTGCAGGGTATACAATAGATCTGGTACACAGCATGGCATACTTTATAGAACCTATGACTGAGGCATAGGAAATGACTTTCATTCTCTTTCTATTTTTTGCCGTGGTCGGGCTTTGAGTCTTACTCAACTTCACACCTTGTAACACAGGCAAGAACTCTTTCTTTGACTGTTCCATTTTGAACTACTTCAAAATCTTGTCAAGGTATGTACTCATTGAAAAAACTTATCAAGCGTCTTGATCTATCTCTATAGATCTTGAAACTCAATATGTAAGCAGCTTCACCGAAGTCTTTCTTTGAAAAACTCCTTTCAAACACTCCTTTTATGCTTTACAGAATAATTCTACATTATTTCCGATCAACAATATGTCATTCACATATACTTATCAGAAATGTTGTAGAGCTCCCACTCACTTTCTTGTAAATACAGGCTTCTCCGAAAGTCTGTATAAAACCAAATGCTTTGATCACACTATCAAAACGTTTATTCCAACTCCGAGAGGCTTGCACCAGTCCATAGATGGATCGCTGGAGCTTGCACATTTTGTTAGCACCTTTCGGATTTGACAAAACCTTCTAGTTGCATCTTATACAACTCTTCTTTATTAAATCCATTAAGGAATTTAGTTTTGTTTATCCATTTGCCAGATTTCATAAAATGCGGCAATTGCTAACATGATTCGGACAGACTTTAAGCATAGATACGAGTGAGAATCTCTCATCGTAGTCAACACCTTGAACTTGTCGAAAACCTTTTTGCGACAATTTTAGCTTTGTAGATAGTAACACTACTATCAGCGTCTGTCTTCCTCTTGAAGATCCATTTATTTTCTATGGCTTGCCGATCATCGGGCAAATCCATCAAAGTCCATACTTTTGTTCTGATACATGGATCATATCTCAGATTTCATGGCCTCAAACCATTTTGCGGAATCTGGGCTCATCATCGCTTCCTCATAGTTCGCAAGTTCGTCATGGTCTAGTAACATGACTTCCAGAACAGGATTACCGTACCACTCTGGTGCGGATCTCACTCTGGTTTACCCACGAGATTCGGTAGTAACTTGATTTGAAGTTTCATGATCATCATCATTAGCTTCCTCACTAATTGGTGTAGGAGTCACAGGAACAAATTTCTGTGATGATCTACTTTCCAATAAAGGAGAAGGTACAATTACCTTATCAAGTTTTCTATTTTCCTCCCGCTCACTTCTTTCGAGAGAAACTCCTTCTCTAGAAAGGATCCATTCTCAGCAACGAATTTGCCTTCGGATCTGTGATAGAAGGTGTACCCAACATTTTTCTTTTGGGTATCCTATGAAGACGCACTTCTCCGATTTGGGTTTGAGCTTATCAGGTTGAAACTTTTTCACATAAGCATTGCAACCTCAAACTTTAAGAAACGACAACTTTGGTTTCTTGCCAAACCACAGTTCATAAGGCGTCGTCTCAACGGATTTTGATGGTGCCCTATTTAACGTGAATGCAGCTATCTCTAATGCATAACCCCAAAACGATAGTGGTAGATCGGTAAGATACATCATGGATTGCACTATATCCAATAAAGTACGGTTATGACGTTCGGACACACCATTACATTGTGGTGTTCCAGGTGGCATGAGTAGTGAAACTATTTCACATTGTTTTTAACTGAAGGCCAAACTCGTAACTCAAATACTCTTCTCTACGATCAGATCGTAGAAACTTTATTTTCTTGTTACGATGATTTTTCACTTCATTCTGAAATTCTTTGAACTTTTCAAATGTTTCAGACTTATGTTTCATCAAGTAGATATACTCATATCTACTCAAATCATTTGTGAAGATCAAAAAATAATGATATTTGTCGCGAGCCTCAATATTCATCGGACCACATACATCAGTATGTATGATTTCCAACAAATCTGTTGCTCGCTCCATTGTTCCGAAGAACAGAGTCTTAGTCATCTTGCCCATGAGGCATGGTTCGCAAGCATCAACTGATTCATAATCAAGTGATTCCAAAAGCCCATCAGCATGGAGTTTCTTCATGCGCTTTACACCAAAATGACCTAAACGGCAGTGCTACAAATAAGTTGCACTATCATTATTAACTTTGCATCTTTTGGTTTCAATATTATGATTATGTGTATCACTATGATCGAGATCCAACAAACTATTTTCATTGGGTGTGTAACCATATAAGGTTTTATTCATATAAACAGAACAACAATTTATTCTCTTACTTAAATGAATAACCGTATTACAATAAACATGATCAAATCATATTCATGCTCAACGCAAACACCAAATAACACTTATTTAGGTTCAACACTAATCTCGAAATTATAGGGAGTGTGCGATGATGATCATATCAATCTTGGAACCACTTCCAACACACATCGTCACTTCACCCTTAACTAGTCTCTGTTTATTCTGCAACTCCCGTTTCGAGTTACTAATCTTAGCAACTGAACTAGTATCAAATACTGAGGGTTTGCTATAAACACTAGTAAAGTACACATCAATAACATGTATATCAAATATACTTATGTTCACTTTGCCATCCTTCTTCTCCGCCAATCACTTGGGATAGATCCGCTTCCAATGACCAGTCCCTTTGCAGTAGAAGCACTTAGTCTCAGGCTTAGGACCAGACTTGGGCTTCTTCACTTGAGCAGCAACTTGCTTGCTGTTCTTCTTGAAGTTCCCCTTCTTCCCTCTGCCCTTTTCTTGAAACTAGTGATCTTGTCAACCATCAACACTTGATGTTTTTCTTGATTTCTACCTTCGTTGATTTCAGCATCACGAAGAGCTTGGGAGTTGTTTTCGTTATCCCTTTGCATATTATAGTTCATCACGAAGTTCTACTAACTTGGTGATGGTGACTAGAGAATTCTGTCAATCACTATCTTATCTGGAAGATTAACTCCCACTTGATTCAAGCGATTGTAGTACCCAGACAATCTGAGCACATGCTCACTAGTTGAGCGATTCTCCTCCGTCTTTTAGCTATAGAACTTGTTGGAGACTTCATATCTCTCAACTCGGGTATTTGCTTGAAATATTAACTTCAACTCCTGGAACATCTCATATGGTCCATGACGTTCAAAACGTCTTTGAAGTCCCGATTCTAAGCCATTAAGCATGGTGCACTAAACTATCAAGTAGTCATCATATTGAGCTAGCTAAACGTTCATAATGTCTGCATCTGCTCTTGCAATAGGTCCGTCACCTAGCGGTGCATTAAGGACATAATTCTTCTGTGCAGCAATGAGGATAAACCTCAGATCACGGATCCAATCCGCATCATTGCTACTAACATCTTTCAACACAATTTTCTCTAGGAACATATCAAAATAAACACAGGGAAGCAACAACGCGAGCTATTGATCTACAACATAATTTGCAAAATACTACCAGGACTAAGTTCATGATAAATTTAAGTTCAATTAATCATATTATTTAAGAACTCCCACTTAGATAGACATCCCTCTAATCCTCTAAGTGATTACGTGATCCAAATCAACTAAACCATGACCGATCATCACGTGAGATGGAGTAGTTTTCAATGGTGAACATCGTTATGTTGATCATATCTACTATATGATTCATGCTCGACCTTTCGGTCTCCGTGTTCTGAGGCCATATCTGTATATGCTAGGCTCGTCAAGTTTAACCTGAGTATTCTGCGTGTGCAAAACTGGCTTGCACCCATTGTAGATGGACGTAGAGCTTATCACACCCGATCATCACGTGGTGTCTGGGCACGACGAACTTTGGCAACGGTGCATACTCAGGGAGAACACTTCTTGATAATTTAGTGAGAGATCATCTTATAATGCTACCGTCAATCAAAGCAAGATAAGATGCATAAAAAGATAAACATCACATGCAATCAATATAGGTGATATGATATGGCCATCATCATCTTGTGCTTGTGATCTCCATCTCCAAAGCACCGTCATGATCACCATCGTCACCGGCGCGACACCTTGATCTCCATCGTAGCATCGTTGTCGTCTCGCCAATCTTATGCTTCCACGACTATCACTACCGTTTAGTAATAAAGTAAAGCATTACATCACGATTGCATTGCATACAATAAAGCGACAACCATATGGCTCCTGCCAGTTGCCGATAACTCGGTTACAAAACATGATCATCTCATACAATAAAATTCAGCATCATGCTTTGACCATATCACATCACAACATGCCCTGCAAAAACAAGTTAGACGTCCTCTACTTTGTTGTTGCATGTTTTACGTGGCTGCTACGGGCTTAAGTAAGAACCAATCTCACCTACGCATCAAAACCACAACGATAGTTTGTCAAATAGACTCCGTTTTAACCTTCTCAAGGACCGGGCGTAGCCATACTCGGTTCAACTAAAGTTGGAGAGACAGTCGCCCGCAAGCCATCTATGTGCAAAGCACGTCGAGGGAACCGGTCTCGCGTAAGCGTACGCGTAAGGTTGGTCCGGGTCGTCTCGTCCAACAATACCGCCGAACCAAAGTATGACATGCTGGTAGGCAGTATGACTTGTATCGTCCACAACTCACTTGTGTTCTACTCGTGCATATAACATCAACATAAATAACCTAGGCTCGGATGCCACTGTTGGGTTTCGTAGTAATTTCAAAAAAAAATCCTACGCACACGCAAGATCATGGTGATGTATAGCAACGAGAGGGGAGAGTGTTGTCTACATACCCTTGTAGACCGTAAGCGGAAGCGTTAGCACAACGCGGTTGATGTAGTCGTACGTCTTCACGGCCCGACCGATCAAGCACCGAAACTACGGCACCTCCGAGTTCTAGCACACGTTCAGCTCGATGACGTCCCTCGAACTCCGATCCAGCCGAGTGTCGAGGGAGAGTTCCGTCAGCACGACGGCGTGGTGACGATCTTGATGTTCTACCGTCGTAGGGCTTCGCCTAAGCACCGCTACGATATTATCGAGGTGGACTATGGTGGAGGGGGGCACCGCACACGGCTAAGAGATCCAAGGGATCAATTGTTGTGTCTTTGGTGCTAGCCCTGCCCCTCTATTTATATGTTGAGCCCCGGGGTCGAAACTTGGAGCAAAAGCCTCCTCAAAGTCGGTTTTTCCCGAAAGGCAAGAGTCCCACTCGGACTCCAGGACCAAACGCCACAATCCTTGGCGTCTGGCCCAGACGCCATGGGCCTCGGCGTCTGGCCCAGGGCCAGACGCCAGGGTCTCCGGTGTTTGGCCCCCTGGACTCCGCAAAACTCCTTTTGCACCGATCTAAAGCCTCATGGGCTTGACCCCTTGGCCTAACCATATCATCCAATATATGAATCTTTACGTCTCGACCATTTCGAGACTCCTCG
Source organism: Triticum aestivum (assembly GCF_018294505.1). Lineage (NCBI taxonomy): Eukaryota > Viridiplantae > Streptophyta > Magnoliopsida > Poales > Poaceae > Triticum > Triticum aestivum. The sequence goes on along the minus strand of NC_057794.1, from coordinate 315,589,568 downwards.
TCATGTCCCCAATCTCATCCGGGACTCCGAACTCCTTCGGTACATCAAAACATGTAAACTCATAATATAACTGTCATCGTAACCTTAAGCGTGCGGACCCTACGGGTTCGAGAACAATGTAGACATGACCGAGACACGTCTCCGGTCAATAACCAATAGCGGGACCTGGATGCCCATATTGGCTCCTACATATTCTACGAAGATCTTTATCGGTCAGACCGCATAACAACATACGTTGTTCCCTTTGTCATCGGTATGTTACTTGCCCGAGATTCGATCGTCGGTATCCAATACCTAGTTCAATCTCGTTACTGGCAAGTCTCTTTACTCGTTCCGTAATACATCATCTCACAACTAACATATTAGTTGCAGTGCTTGCAAGGCTTATGTGATGTGCATTACCGAGAGGGCCCAGAGATACCTCTCCGACAATCGGAGTGACAAATCCTAATCTCGAAATACGCCAACCCAACATCTACTTTTGGAGACACCTGTAATGCTCCTTTATAATCACCCAGTTACGTTGTGACGTTTGGTAGCACCCAAGGTGTTCCTCCGGCAAACGGGAGTTGCATAATCTCATAGTTATAGGAACATGTATAAGTCATGAAGAAAGCAATAGCAACATACTAAACGATCAGGTGCTAAGCTAATGGAATGGGTCATGTCAATCAGATCATTCAACTAATGATGTGACCTCGTTACTCAAATAACAACTCTTTTGTCTATGGTTAGGAAACATAACCATCTTTGATTAACGAGCTAGTCAAGTAGAGGCATACTAGTGACACTCTGTTTGTCTATGTATTCACACATGTATTATGTTTCCGGTTAATACAATTCTAGCATGAATAATAAACATTTATCATGATATAAGGAAATAAATAATAACTTTATTATTGCCTCTAGGGCATATTTCCTTGACAAAGAATGTCATGCAGCTGCGTCTCCGGCCCGCCTAGGACGAAAAGCCCATTGTCTGTCATGATTTTTTGTCATAGAAGTAGGAGCCCACCACATCTATGATGATATCGGATTTTGTCACAATTATCGTCATAGAAGTGTCATATGTATGACAAATTTTTTTTCGTTCGACCCAAAATGTCACGGATGTGTCTTTTTTTTATAGTGGCGTATTCACACATGTATTATGTTTCCGGTTAATACAATTCTATCATGAATAATAAACATTTATCATGAAATAAAGAAATAAATAATAACTTTATTATTGCCTCTAGGGCATATTTCCTTCAGAGTTTTCCTACAAAAAATCTTAAACGAGAGTTGTATAACAATACATAATCACCTACATTAAACTCACATTTTTGTATCCTTTTGTCATGCCATCTTTTAACTTTTTCTTTAAACAGTTTGGCATTCTCATAGGTCTGGTTCTCCATTCATCAAGTGAGCTAATGTCAAAAAGCCTCTTCTCACCGGCAAGTTTGAAATCATAATTGAGCTCTTTAATGGCCCAATATGCCTTATGTTCTAGTTCGAGAGGTAAGTGACATGCTTTTCCATAAACCATTTTATACGGCGACATACCCATAGGATTTTTATATGCAATTCTATAGGCCCAAAATGCATCATCAAGTTTCTTGGACCAATTCTTTTAGATCTATTAACAGTCTTCTGCAAAATTAATTTAAGCTCTCTATTACTCAATTCTACTTGACCACTAGACTGTGGATGATATGGAGATGCAATTCTATGATTAACATCGTACTTAGAAAGCATTTTCGAAAAGCACCATGAATAAAATGTGAACCACCATCAGTCATTAAATATCTAGGGACTCCAAACCTCGGAAAAATAACTTCTTTAAGCATCTTAATAGAGGTGTTATGATCAGCACTACTAGTTGGAATAACTTCTACCCACTTAGTAACATAATCAACAGCAACTAAAATATTGTATGCCCATTAGAGGAAGGAAACGGTCCCATATAATCAAAGCCCCAAACATCAAATGGTTCAATAACAAGTGAATAATTCATAGGCATTTCTTGACGTCTGCTAATATTACCAATTCTTTGACATTCATCACAAGACAAGACAAGCTTACGGGCATCCTTGAAGAGAGTAGGCCAATAAAAACCCGATTGCAATAGCTTATGTGCAGTTCTATCTCCAGCGTGGTGTCCTCCATAAGCCTCGGAGTGACACTTGCGTAGGATCTGTTCCTATTCATGCTCAGGTACACAACGTCTAATAACACCATCTACTCTTTCTTTATAAATGTGTGGGTCATCCCAAAAGTAATGTCTTAAATCATAGAAAAACTTTTTCTTTTGCTGGTATGTGAAACTAGGTGGTATAAATTTAGCAACAATGTAATTAGCATAATCAGCATACCATGGAGTAGTACGAGAAGCATTTATGACAGCTAATTGTTCATCAGGAAAGCTATCATCAATAGGTAGTGGGTCATCAAGAACATTCTCTAACCTAGACAAATTGTCTGCAACGGGGTTCTCGGCTCCCTTTCTATCGATAATATGCAAATCAAATTCTTATAGCAAGAGAACCCATCTAATAAGTCTAGGTTTAGCATCTTTCTTTTCCATAAGATATTTAATAGCAGCATGATCAGTGTGAACAGTTACTTTAGAATCAACAATATAAGGTCTGAACATATCACAAGCAAATACAACTGCTAAAAATTCTTTTTCAGTAGTAGCATAATTTCTTTGGGCACTGTCTAGGGTTTTACTAGCATATTGGATAACATTTAATTTCTTATCAACTCTTTGTCCTAGAACAGCACCTACAGCATAATCACTAGCATCACACATAATTTCAAATGGTAAATTCCAATCAGGAGGCTGAACAATGGGTGCGGAAATCAAGGCTTTCTTAAGTATGTCAAATGCTTCTACACAATCATCATCAAAGACAAAAGGAACATCTTTTTGTAAGAGATTAGTCAGAGGCCTGGAAATTTTTGAGAAGTCTTTAATGAACCTCCTATAAAAACCGCATGACCAAGGAAACTTCTTATACCTTTAATGTCCTTAGGACACGGCATCTTTTCAATAGCATCAACTTTAGCTTTATCAACTTCAATACCTCTTTCAGAAATTTTATGCCCCAAGACAATATCTTCATTAACCATAAAGTGGCACTTCTCCCAATTCAAGATAAGATTAGTTTCTTCACATGTCTGCAAAACTCGATCAAGGTTGCTTAAGCAATCATCAAAAGAAGTTCCATATAGGGAGAAATCATCCATGAAAACCTCAACAATCTTTTCACAAAAGTCAGAGAATATAACAATCATACATCTTTGAAAGGTAGCAGGTGCATTGCATAAACCAAAAGGCATACTTCTATTAGCAAAGGTACTGAAAGGGCAAGTAAAAGTTGTCTTTTCTTGATCCTCTCTTGACACAGGTATTTGACAAAAACCAGAATAACCATCTAGAAAGCAAAAATGTGTATGTTTGCATAATCTTTCTAGCATTTGATCAACAAAAGGTAAAGGGTAATGATCCTTTTTAGTAGATTTATTTAATTTGCGGAAATCAATTACCATTCTATAACCTGAAACAATTCTTTGTGGGATCAATTCATCTTTATCATTAGGAACAACAGTAATACCTCCCTTCTTAGGGACACAACGGACATGACTTACCCACTGACTATCAGCAACAGGATAAATTATACCTGCCTCCAAAAGCTTTAGTATTTCTTTTCTTACCACTTCTTTCATCTTAAGATTTAACCATCGTTGGTGATCAACAACTGGTTTCACGTCTTTCTCCAATTTTATTTTGTGTTGGCATAGAGTGGGACTAATGCCCTTAAGATCATCAAGAGTATATCCAATAGCAGCACAGTGCTTCTTCAGAGTTTTCAATAATTTCTCTTCTTCCTGTTCTGAAAGGTTAGCACTAATAATAACATGATATATCTTCTTTTCATCAAGATAAGCATATTTAAGAGTATCAGGTAATGGTTTAAGCTCAAACACGGGATCACCCTTGGGTGGAGGAGGATCCCCTAGGATTTCAACAGGCAAGTTGTGTTTCAAAATAGGTCCCTGTTTAAAGAATACTTCATCTATTTCCCTTCTTTCATTCATAAACATATCATTTTCATGGTCGAGCAAATATTGTTCTAAAGGATCATTAGGAGGCACGGCAATAGAAGCAACACCAATAATTTCATCTTTACTAGGAAATTCTTTATCATGGGGTTGTCTATGAAATTTAGCAAAATTAAACTCATGAGACATATCCCCCAAACCAATAGTAACAACATCCTTTTTGCAATCTATCCTAGCATTAATAGTATTCAAGAAGGGTCTACCAAATATAATGGGACAAAAGTTATCTTGTGGGGAACCAAGAACAAGAAAATCAGCAGGATATTTAACTTTCCCACACAAGACTTCAACATCTCTAACAATCCCAACTGATGAAATAGTGTCTCTATTGGCAAGCTTAATTGTAACATCAATTTCCTCTATCTCAGCAGGTGCAATATCATGCATAATTTCTTTGTATAAGGAATGAGGTATTGCACTTGCACTAGCACCCATATCACATAAGCCATGATAGCAATGATCTCCTATTTTAACAGAAATAACATGCATGCCTACAACAGGTCTATGTTTATTTTTAGTGTCAGGTCTAGCAATTCTAGCAGCTTCATCACAGAAGTAAATAACATGCCCATCGATATTATCGGCCAAGAGATCTTTAACCATAGCTATACTATGTTCAACTTTAATTTGCTCAGGGGTGTAGGTGTTCTAGTATTACTCTTACGAACCACAGTTGAAGCTTTAGCATGATCCTTTATTCTAACAGGGAAAGGTGGTTTCTCAATATAAGCAGTAGCAACAACAAGATCAACATTATAAGTGATAGTCTTTTCTTCAACTTTAATAGGTGCAACTACTTTTACTTCAATGGGAGGATTATATTTAAACCACTTATCCTTAGGGAGATCAACATGAGTAGAAAAGGATGTTGGGGAACATTGTAATTTCAAAAAAATTCCTACGCACATGCAAGATCATGTGATGCATAGCAACGAGGGGAGAGTGTGATCTACGTACCTTGTAGATCGACAACGGAAGCGTTTGGTTGATGTAGTCGTACGTCTCCACGGCCCGACCGATCAAGCACCGAAACTACGGCACCTCCGAGTTCTAGCACACGTTCAGCTCGATGACGATCCCCGGACTCCGATCTAGCAAAGTGTTGGGGAAGAGTTCCGTCAGCACGACGGCGTGGTGACGATCTTGATGTACTACTACAACAGGGCTTCGCCTAAACTCCGCTACAATATTATCGAGGACTATGGTGGAAGGGGGCACCGCACACGGCTAAGAATATGATCATGTGGATCAACTTGTGTGTCTATGGGGTGCCCCTTGCCTCAGTATATAAAGGATGGAGGAGGAGGAGGCCGGCCAAGGCTTGGTGCGGCCAGGATGTGGAGTCCTACTAGGACTCCAAGTCCTAGTAGGAGTCCACCAAGAGGGGAGGAAGGGAGAAGGAAGTGGAGGAGAAGGAAAGGTGGCCGGCCCCCCTTTCCCTAGTCCAATTCGGACCAGAGGGGAGGGGGGGCGCAGCAGCCCCTTGGCCCTTTCTCCTCTTCCCACTAAAGCCCATCAAGGCCCATTGCTTCTCCCGTAACTACCCGGTACTCCAAAGAATACCCGAATCACTCGGAACCTTTCCGATGTCCGAATATAGTCGTCCAATATATCGATCTTTACGTCTCGACCATTTCGAGACTCCTCGTCATGTCCCCGATCTCATCCGGGACTCCGAACTCCTTCGGTACATCAAAACTCATAAACTCATAATATAACTGTCATCGAAACCTTAAGCGTGCGGACCCTACGGGTTCGAGAACAATGTAGACATGACCGAGACACGTCTCCGGTCAATAACCAATAGCGGGACCTGGATGCCCATATTGGCTCCTACATATTCTACGAAGATCTTTATCGGTCAGACCGCATAACAACATACGTTGTTCCCTTTGTCATTGGTATGTTACTTGCCCGGGATTTAATCGTCGGTATCCAATACCTAGTTCAATCTCGTTACCGACAAGTCTCTTTACTCGTTCCGTAATATATCATCTCGCAACTAACTCATTAGTTGCAATGCTTGCAAGGCTTAAGTGATGTGCATTACCGAGAGGGCCCAGAGATACCTCTCTGACAATCGGAGTGACAAATCCTAATCTCGAAATACGCCAACCCAACATTTACCTTTAGAGACACCTGTAGAGCTCCTTTATAATCACCCATTTACGTTGTGACGTTTGGTAGCACACAAAGTGTTCCTCCGGCAAACGGGAGTTGCATAATCTCATAGTCATAGGAACATGTATAAGTCATGAAGAAAGCAATAGCAACATACTAAATGATCGGGTGCTAAGCTAATGGAATGGGTCATGTCAATCAGATCATTCACCTAATGATGTGATCCCGTTAATCAAATAACAACTCTTTGTCTATGGTTAGGAAACATAACCATCTTTGATTAACGAGCTAGTCAAGTAGAGGCATACTAGTGACACTCTGTTTGTCTATGTATTCACACATGTATTATGTTTCCGGTTAATACAATTATAGCATGAATAATAAACATTTATCATGAAATAAGGAAATAAATAATAACTTTATTATTGCCTCTAGGGCATATTTCCTTCAAAGGATTCATAGAAAGAAGCTACTATCTCAGAGTCAAGTCCATATTTAGTGCTAAATTCACGGAAAACATCGGTGTCCATAAACGATTTAACACAATCAAACTTAGGTTTTATACCTAACTCCTTACCTTCATCGAGATCCCAATCTTCAGAGTTGCATTTAATTCTCTCCAATAAATCCCATTTGAATTCAATAGTCTTCACCGTAAAAGATCCAGTACAAGAAGTATCGAGCATGGAGCGATTATTGAGAGAAAGCCGAGCATAAATTTTTTGAATAACAATTTCTCTTGAGAGCTCATGATTGAGGCATGAATATAACATTGACTTAAGCCTCCCCCAAGCTTGAGCGATACTTTCTCCTTCGTGAGGCCAAAAATTATATATATATATATATATATATATATATATATAATTACGATCACGATGAACCAGATGCATAGGATAAAACTTCTGATGAAATTCCAATTTCAATCGGTTGTAGTTCCATGATCCCATATCATCGCATAGTCTAAACCATGTCAATGCCTTTCCCTTCAAAGATAAAGGGAAGACCTTCTTCTTGATAACATCCTCAGGCATACCTGCAAGCTTAAGTAATCCACAAACTTCATCCACGTAGATTAGGTGCAAATCGGGATGTAATATTCCATCACCTGCGGAAGGATTAGCTAGTAGTTTCTCTATCATACCCGAAGGAATTTCAAAGTAAACATTTTTAGTAGGTTCAGTAGGTTGAGGAGCAACTCTTTGCTCTATTGGTCGGGGTGAAGATACCCCGAACAAGCCCCTCAAAGGATTACTTTCCATAGTAACAAGTGATAGTAAATTTCAGCACACTATATAAAATTTTCCTTACCAAATTCCACCTACCAAAGGCGCTTCACTCCCCGGCAATGGCGCCAAAAAAGAATCTTGATGACCCACAAGTATAGGGGATCTATCATAGTCCTTTCGATAAGTAAGAGTGTCGAACCCAATGAGGAGCAGAAGGAAATGATAAGCAGTTTTCAGTAAGGTATTCTCTGCAACCACTGAAATTATCGGTACCAGGTAGTTTTGTGATAAGGTAATTTGTAATGGATAACAAGTAATTGAAGTAAATAAGGTGCAGTAAGATGGCCCAATCCTTTTTGTAGCAAAGGACAAGCCTAGATAAACTCTTATATAAAGGAAAGCGCTCCTGAGGACACATGGGAATTATCGTCAAGCTAGTTTTCATCACGTTCATATGATTCGTGTTCGGTACTTTGATAATTTGATATGTGGGTGGACCGGTGCTTGGGTACTGCCCTTCCTTGGACAAGCATCCCACTTATGATTAACCCCTCTTGCAAGCATCCGCAACTACAAAAGAAGTATTAAGGTAAACCTAACCATAGCATGAAACATATGGATCCAAATCAGCCCCTTACGAAGCAACTCATAAACTAGGGTTTAAGCTTCTGTCACTCTAGCAACCCATCATCTACTTATTACTTCCCAATGCCTTCCCCTAGGCCCAAACAATGGTGAAGTGTCATGTAGTCGACGTTCACATGACACCACTAGAGGAGAGACAACATACATCTCATCAAAATATCGAATGAATACCAAATTCACATGACTACTTATAGCAAGACTTCTCCCATGTCCTCAGGAACAAACGTAACTACTCACAAATCATATTCATGTTCATAATCTGAGGGGTATTAATATGCATAAAGGATCTGAACATATGATCTTCCACCAAATAAACCAACTAGCATCAACTACAAGGAGTAATCAACACTACTAGTAACCCACAGGTACCGATCTGAGGTTTTGAGACAAAGATTGGATACAAGAGATGAACTAGGGTTTGAGATGAGATGGTGCTGGTGAAGATGTCGATGGGGATTGACCCCCTCCCGATGAGAGTATCGATGGTGATGACTATGGTGATGATTTCCCCCTCCCGGAGGGATGTTTCCCCGACAGAACAGCTCCGCCGGAGCCCTAGATTGGTTCCGCCTCGTGGCGACGGAGTTTCATCCCATGAGCTTGCTTATGATTTTTTTTCTCGGACGAAAGACTTCATATAGCAGAAGATGGGCACCAGATGCCTGCCAGGGGGCCCACGAGACAGGGGGCGCGCCCCCCACCCTCGTGGCCAGGGTGTGGACCCCCTCTGGTTAATTCTTTCGCCAGTATTTTATATATATTCCAAAACATGCTCCCATGAAGTTTCAGGACTTTTGGAGTTATGGAGAATAGGTCTCTAATATTTGCTCCTTTTCCAGCCCAGAATTCTAGCTGCCGGCATTCTCCCTCTTCATGTAAACCTTGTAAAATAAGAGAGAACAGGCATAATTATTGTGACATTATGTGTAATAACAGCCCATAATGCAATAAATATTGATATAAAAGCATGATGCAAAATGGGCGTATCACTTTCCCATACATCCTTTCCTTAGGGGCCTTCTAGAGTTCTACCGGATCCAACTCCATCACCACACGCCCAGCTCTATCCTTCACATATCAGGCTTCGTTACTCTTTGTGAGGCCTTTCTTGGCTACGAAGTCCACATTGAGCTGAGGTGGCAGTATTTTTTGCTTAATTCCTTGCTCCCGGGATGACACAATCTTTGAATTTGGTGGTGACGAGGTATGCAGGATCGCCGGTGCATATTACCTTCCGTGCACCCCAAAATAGGGGGCCGGGGTGTGGCCATCCGAATGGTTTTACATCGTCGACGTTCCACCGGAGGATCCTGTTCGCCAGGGGCTTCCTCCTTTTTCTCATCCTCCTCCAAGGAAGCGGGACAACTGGCGAGCAAGAAGTTTGTCCGAGGAAGTTGATGCTGAGGTATCCCGGATGGCCACTCGAGTTTCCTGTCTCGATCGCCACAAGCTTACCATCCACATTGTGATGGCTATGGCTATGGCCCGAGGAGATCAACCTCTCCAACAATGCACACATCCGCTATGGAAGTACAACAGGTCTGACAACGCGACCCAAGCTATCAAGAAAGGCTACAAGGATTGCCAATCGTTGGCGGTTGCGTTGGAGGCTATTTTCAAGGGGGGTGGGGGGATTCCCTCAAGCAGCCAATGTTTGGTGGCTTTTCCACTTAAAAGCCGGTCAAGGCGGTAAGCTTCTATACCCCATATCTCAAGTTTTATTTGAACATGGTTTTTATTATCATGGTCAGTTATCTAACATATGCGAGCAGGGCTGGAAGTGCTGGTTTGAGAAAGTAATTTCCCCAGCTTCGCAACCAGAAGACCATGCCTGAGAAGATGGCCCCAGCTATACCGAGGACACGGAGATATCCCTTGATACGTCTAAAACGTATCTATGATTTTTGAATGTTTCATGCTATTATATTATCAATCTTATATGCTTTATATGGAACTTTATATCATTTTTTTGGAACTAACCTATTAACCAAGTGCCAGTTTCTATTTTTGCCTATTTTATTGTTTCGTGGCAAAACAGTACCAAATGAAGTACAAATGCAATGAAACTTTACGGTGATTTTTTATGAAACCAGAAGGGACCCTGGAAGCATTGGGAGGGGGCACGCAGTATGAGCTTGTGGGCCCCTTGTAGGTTGTATAAGGAATAGTTTCTCTTACCCGAAGGGATTTCGCTATTGCGTATGAACCGTGCCCACCCATTTTCTTCTCCTTTTTTAGAACAAAGGCTCAGGACGAGCCCGACTTTGAATTAACAAAGTCATCAACCGGCCAGGATTACAGCAAACACCAATTACAGAGACGAAACAAAGAAAACAACTAAAAGGGTACAAGAGTGTTGTGCAAGCAGCTAATAGGCTTCCTACCATCTACAAGCAAAGATGCAGAATCTAAAATACAAGAACAGCTTGAAGACGATGAAGCCCTCCACCGAGTGCGATCCACCCCACTGAGACACCAGCAGGCCTTGAGGAGACCCAACTAGCAGGCGGGAGTAATGGTGGCGGCTCCATGGGCTCCGGCCGAATCGCCGACAACCTCATACATCTTTGAAAGGGGGTCCCTAGCCCCTCGCCTAGCACGAGGCGTCGATCTGTCGGACGATGAGAACGCTCTCCCAAGAGTAAAGGTGTACACCCGACGCCATAGCCACATGAAAAGCCATAACAGAGCACCACCAACACGCGTCGCCGAGCTCAACAAAGGGCAACATGGCACTAGGAGGGAACCAACACACAAGAAGAAGCAAATGCACGATGGGGCTGCCGATGACAGAGCAACAATGGAGGGAAGCCACTAGACTGAACTTGGAGACGGTGCCATGACCGCAGATGGTGAACAGGGAACCACCAAGACGCCACCAGCTCCAACCATGTCGCCGCCAAACGCCTACCAACCAGATCGAACTCACCACCGCCCCAAACTCACCGAAGGCGGCACCTCCATGAGGGTGACGGCACCGTGAGCGTCGCTGCCGCCCAATCCAAAGGGATTTGGGTTTTCACCCCGGTATACGAGCAGGGGAACGAGGCAAAGGGGGGAAAGGGATAACCTTGACGGTGCCTACAAGTAGGAGACGACGCCCTCAAGCATCGTCGTCGTCGTGGCCGGCAGAGCCAGTCTTGGATTTCTCCGGGCCCCACGTCTTCCTCGCCCCTAGCACAGCCGCGACGCCGGCAGCCGGAGATCAGATCTGTCAGGGTCGAAAGGGTTGGAGGCGGAGGCGTCAGATCCGGGGCGGGCGCCCCCGCGGCCACCGCGCCCCAGAGCCACCACCCGCCGCTGCCTTGCCACCCACGCGGCCAAGGGGACGGCCAGCACTAGCGATGGCCGCTCGCTGAGGTCGCCGTCGCTCCACCACTAAAGGCCGCCGCCTCGGCTCCATAGCCCCCTACATGAGACAGGGCGGACAGATCCTCGCCACCACCCTCCCCGGCGGACACGCGTCGTTCCGGCGACCCCCTCCGGTGGTGGCGAGGGCGAGGAGAGGGGGTGGAGGTGCGGTGGCTGGCGGTAGGCTAGGTTATCGCCGCCCGAGTCGCCCCTGCGGGAGCGACGCGGGGGCCATTTTCTTCTCCTCCCTCGCTCGCTCGAATCGATCGCTCTCTCGCTACTCGTCGCTCCTGCACTTGTTTGGTCCGGTTTTATTCCCTTTTTTCCTTCTTTTCTTTTTCTTCCTTTTTCCTTTCTTTGGTTTTTCTTTACTTTTTTTCTTCAGTTTTTTATTTTTCTTTATGTTTTCATCAGCCTTTTCATTTTTACACGGTTCTTACCGATTTTATTTGCTTCCTATTTCCTTTTTTGTTTCTTTGTTTCTTCTTCGGTTTTCATTGGTTTTCTGTTTTTCTTTGTTTCTATTGGTTTTCATTCTACTTTTTTTGTATACATCAAAAACATTTTTCTAATACACGTTTAACATTTTGTAAATACAGGTTTAAGATTTTTTAATACACGGGTAACATTTTTTCTATACACATTTTTAACATTTTTCAAATGCCCGATTAACATTTTTAATGCATGTTTAACATTTTTTCTATGCACATTTTAACATTTTTAAATGCTTCATTAAAAAATTAAATACAATATTAACTTTTTTAATACATGATCAATATTTTCTGTACACCTTTAATATTTTTTAAATGCTTGATTAACATTTGTTTCAAATGCAATATTAACACTTCTTGAATACATGGTCAACAGTTTTCTATACACCTTTATTTTTAGGTATTTTTATTAACATTTTCAAATACATTTTTTCAAATGTTTGATTAACATTTTTTAAATACATGATCAATTTTTTTCATACACGTTGTATTTTTTTTTGTATTACATGAGAAACACTTTCTCTATACACATTTAACTTTTATGTAAAGTGTTTTTAAAAATATATTTACTTAGCACATTTGGAATTTGGAAATAATATAGAAAGCAAAAAATATGAAAAAAAAGAAAAAATCCGAGGTTGTGGCCTGCCGCGAGCTGGGCCGGCTCATCTGGTGCTCGCCTCGGTGCGAGGGTTCCCTACATCTCGCGCGAGACATAGGGGGCCCATACGAGATGAGGTTAGGTTTCCGCACTTCGTCACTCGTCAGGGACGGTACCTGTTTCTTACGGCGACGACGTCCTCTCTTCTTTACGTCACCCAGGCGAGAAAACGGAACCGTATATTTCTTCAGGAAAGGAAACAAAACGGATGTATAGTTCCTTCACCCTGTGATGGATGTCTTGAGGCGGAAGTAGAAATCGAAGAACTCTTTATTAATCCCGAGCAAACCCACCAAGAAGAAGAAGGAAAATCACCATAAACCCTCGCGTCCGAAAAACCACCCCCATTCAACCCCCACCGCCGTGCCCGGCAAGCAGAAGCAGCCGCACGGCGTGATGGCGCCGGAGCCGGAGCCGGAGGACGGGAGGGAGCTCTACGCTCTTCTGCACCTCTCGCCGGAATCCTCCGACGAGGAAATCCGCAGGGCATACCGCCAGTTCGCGCAAATCTACCACCCCGACAAGTACCAGGACCCCCAGGTAGCCCTCCCGCCCCCTCTCTCCGTGCTGCCGATGAGATTCGATTGGTGGGACCAATTGGCTATTGTCCAGCGGTGGCTTAGGGTTGCTACGCTTAGAGCTTTTGTTGGTGGTGACATTGCCGTAGCTTGCGGTACGGTGTGTCAGGGCAAAATTTGTGTAGGAATTTGATTGTTTTGATTTTAGGTCGTTAAGCAGTTGGTTTCCACTGGTTTGATCCAGAGCGGTCGTGTGCTTGAATTACGCATTGGTTGGTTCGGACAGACATTGCTGTTGCTGTGCTATAGCTTGTAGTGATTTCTCCTTCTTCACCGAGAGACAGAGATCAAAGGGAAGGATTGGTCAATGTCTGTGGCTATATGCCAACTCCCGTGGTATGGGTTTATTCCTTCATCATGTATCAATCATATTGCATCTGAGGAGATTATTAGGAAAATTATAAGATCATAAGAGGCTGGGTAATGCCAAGTCAACTGCGCACGCCTGGGTGAATAAAACCTACATTTTGTGCTGGTCAGTCTGGAACAGGACAGATCTTCGTTTGTTATGTGGTAACAACCTGTCTTGTGTATTTTGATCGGATATTGGAGAGGTGACAACCTGTCATGGTGTAACCTCTTTCCGTAGAAACACAAGCACGAGCATCCTGCTAATTATATTTTGATCAGACCCAAAACTTATCCTGTAAATATCAGTTTGGCAAAAGAAAATGTTCTTTGGGCAGCCCCAGTGCATGTAGCTCCCGCTTGCGCAGGGTCTGGGGAAGGGTCCGACCACTTTTGGGTCTATTGTACGCAGCCTTTCCCTACATTTCTGCAAGAGGCTGTTTCCAGGACTTGAACCCGTGACCTCATGGTCACAAGGCAGCAGCTTTACCACTGCGCCAAGGCTCCCCTTCAAAAGAAAATGTTCTTTGACGAATGGAAATTAGAGAAGGGACATGCTGTTACATGTTTTTTTGTAATGCAACTTTATATTAAATTTGATAAGATTAAAATTTCTGACGACGGTAGTTAGGCTTGCACTTTTGCCATCTGCAGTTTGCTGAATAATTCATCTGCGACAGTTTTTGTTCCTGAATTCTTCTGACCTGACTAGGATCTTCTTTTGTTGTCTTCTCTGCTTGTATAGATGAAGGATGTAGCAACTGAAAACTTCCAACGGATACGTGATGCATATGAGATACTATCGGATGAGAACAAAAGACAGATCTATGATATTTATGGCATGGAAGGTTTAAATTCTGGTCTGGAACTTGGTCCCAAGTTAAATAAACCCGAAGAAATCAAACGACAGTTGGAAGAGCTGCGACGGCGTAAGGAGGAAGAGAAACTTTTCGTTCATGCTCGATCCACTGGATCAATCCTAGCTAATATCTCAGTGCCACAATATTTAGATGGTGACGGCATCATGGGAGGGTACAGAGTATTTTCCATTTTACTATGATATACCCTCTGTTCTCATATATGCGGTGCGAGGTTCCTATCATAATTTAGAAGCCATTTTCTGTTTAGTTCTTGGTTATTGCCATCTTGTAAATTCTTTAAGTTCGGTAACTTGGTAATCATCATAGGCTTCATCCCTTAAATTTTATTTTGTTGATATAATCATTTTGTGCCGTTTCACATTGTTTGACATGTTTGTTGGTGATGGAACATGCTTTAACTGTATATATACCTTTAGCAGACAGAAGTCCTGGCCTTTGTATATCTGAAAAGGGATTGTACAGAATGATAGACCTTTACTTGCAGAAAACTTACATTCATTCGTGATCATCATTATTACCTTTCCGTTTTATTTACTTTTCATCCAATTCCAAGTTCTTAGGCATCTTGTTTTAGAGTTAAAAATCTACTCCCTCCGTTCCTAAATATAAGTCTTTTTAGAGATTCCACTACAAACTACATACGGATGTATATAGACATATTTTAGAGTGTAGATTCACTCATTTTGCTCCGTATGTAGTCCATAATGGGCAACCTGGTGCATGTAGCTCCCGCTTGCGCAGGGTCCAGGGAAGGGACCATAATGGAATCTCTAAAAAGACTTATATTTAGGAAAGGAGGGAGTAATAAACACAGTAACCTCTTGACGTAGATATTGTCCATCAATGCTTCTTAGAAGTCATATTAACTTCTGTATTTCTCATATTCTTCAGCATTAATGATTCAGTTTTTTGATTTCAAAATTGCTAGAATGGGAATGTCTAGTGAAATTGAGCTGCCAGTATCCAAGCAAAACACTGTGACTGTTGGTGGAAATTTGGTCGTCAATGGTACGACTGGATCTGGTGCAGCAACTGCTGTGCTGCGCCATCAGTTGTCTTCTGTGTCTTCGATAGACTTCATGGCAACAGCTGGATTACGTTCCCTTATTGGAGTACAGACATTTCGGTGAGAATTTGCCTTTTCTGTGTTTTCCTTCCCTATTTCACATCCTAATTCTTTGGTGTTTCCTGCTTCAGTCAGATTTCACCAAATTCAACAGCAACTTCTGGAATTGCTCTCTCATTAAGAGATGGATCTGTTAACCTGTCAAATGGCTGGAGTCGCCAATTATCTGAAGACACTGTTGGCAATGTATGTCCCCTTGTACTTGGTGCTCTTTCCATGTGTCCTAAACACTTTATTCGTAATATGTGACTAACATAAGCAAGTAAGTTCACTTCGGACGACAATAACAATATGAGAACCTAGCTATTCAAAAAACATGATTACAACATGTGCATGATCTGTAATGTCAACCACAGATGCTGAAGAAACGGTTTGGAGTTTGTATATGATTATATGCAAACCATTATCTCTTTAATTTCAATATATTTTCTAGGTTTGGACTTGCAGTGCAAAATTCCTCAGCCGATTAGGTTTACGCAAACTTTTAGACCATATACAGCTAATGTGTGACAGTAAATACATGAATATTATACTATCCAAAAGTTCAAATATGTCCAGTATGTGGTGTTGACTGTTCATTTACAGCTGCGCATAACCTAGAACTTGTGGCTTATGCAACCCCGTTTCCAGTCCATGCCCAGAAATCAGGTGTCAATTGTACCTTGGTGGATAGATTACAATATTGACAGAGATTACATTTATAGAAATTTCAAGTTCCACGCAAATCCAAAATTTGCCATTATTTCGTCCTCTGGTTTACTCTCCAGTGAGGCATCTTGGCATAGTTATTCGTTTTAGTTTTATATACTATATGCTTGTGGTTATCTTCTATATCTAGATAGCTAAGTCCCACTAACATATTTCTCTCAACATGCAAGCATGCCACCTCATCACATGTAACATGCATGGAAAACGGCCCACCTCAACATGCAACCATGCATAGGAAAAAGGCCACCTCAACATGCATGATAATTTCCATTCTATTGTGCTATTTATATTTATTAAATACTTTACAACTATACAATAATCAAAACCCAGCAAATCATTTTTATTTTAGCTTTTATTGAAATATATTGCATAACATCTCCGCGCAACGTGCGTGGTATAATATAGTATAGTTTGTTACTGATACCACGTGGTTGACTGTTCATGTTGTTTCAGTTTTATGTCTGTTGTTTGGATAAGCTGATGCCGATTTTTTGCCTGTATGTTACTTCATTTTTTCCCCATCCTCCAGATACAACTTGTCCTTGGTACTGAATCAAATATATCTGTCGGATGGCACAAGAAGGATGAAAAAAGGTCTGCGGCAGGAGAAATAAAGGTACTTCTCATTTACAAAACCAACTGAGCTGTAAATCTTATTTAGAAAACAGATTCGGTTATCTATAAGCGAACAATTGACAGATTTTTTTCAAGACGGATTTTTTTGGAAACATATACTTCCTCTGTACCATAATATATGTCGTTTTAGGAGCTCAAATTGAACTGCTAAAACGACATATATTATGGTATGGAGGGAGTAGTTGACATTCCAAGTTTCCACAACATTTATTTCTAGTTCTGAATAGTGTCATATTGTTCTGTTCCGAATAATCTACTGTGTTCGTTTTCTTTTGCACAGCTCCCCATTATATATTATTTGAGTCAACATATCCCCGTTATATATTGTGATGCACCTGCCTTTGTGGTAAAATTGTGGACCGCTGGACATGCAATATTGTCTGTTTGATTCATCTTTAATATGTCTGACCTGTGGTTGAAGGACAATATGATTTGCATATGTAGATTTAATTTGAATTGGTCTGACTGTACTGAGTTCATGAACTAATTGTGTACTTTTCTTTTCACCATTTCACCACTTGTATTAGGCAACAAATACTTGCCTTTGAAGGCTGTCTCCTGTATTAACTATATACTTCCTTTTCTACCCAGTTTGGTACTAATTCATTTGGGGCGTCTGCTCATTACACCCATCGTTTCTCCTCAAAGTCCCATGGTCGTATTGCTGGTAGAGTTGGAAGGTATATACCGCTGTGATCTTACTTCTATCTGGCCATGTAAACCTCACCGCTTTGCACTTTTTTGATAAACGGGTATACGAGTTTGTAACTTCTTTCTCTTCTCTCTTGAACTGCTTATTTGCAGCACGGCCCTTGATTTTGAAATTGGAGGAGGAAGACGGATATCAGAGTTCAGTACAGTAAGGATGCTCTATAATATAGGAATCCAGGTGAATATGCTTGCTTCTAAGGTCTCCTGTGTTGGATGTGTTCTCAGTTTGCTTCTTTATTTCTCCTTTTGCCTCTGCACTATTGCCAAAACTTTATTTATTTATCTCCTTGAGTGAAATAATAATAGAAAATACTCCCTCCGTCCCATAATATAAGAGCGTAGTGTCAAAAACGCTCTTATATTATGGGACGGAGGGAGCACAAAATAGTATCAACAACTGATTCAAGCAGTAATGGGTAATGAAGCAAACGACTCTTGCATGTTCATTGTTTGTCCAATACAAAAACCAGAATATGGATTATTACTAGGAAATTGCAGTTGATACTACTCCCTCCGTATCAAAATATAAGACGTTTTTTGCTCTAAATCTAGACCGAAAAACGTCTTATATTTTGATACAGAGGGAGTATTTGATAACATGCAGCAACCAGGCATTCATGATCATGTAATCTTGGCTACTTTTCTTCTCATGGAACAGTTTCACTAGTTTGTGTACGATTCGTGTTGCATGTTATTACACAGCCAGGTATATTAATATTCATTATTTGCTCTGAGATGCAGGGTGTCACTTGGAAATTTGAGTTGAATCGTGCTGGGCAAAAGTTAGTTATCCCAGTAAGTTGAGCTATTACACTTCTGAATCCTGCCTGTTTTTTATCTGATAGTATAGATGCACATGTAGCATAAATTTTACGGAACTACTCCCTCCGTTCCTAAATGGTAAGCCTTTTTAGATATTCCAATACGGACTACATACGAAGCAAAATGAGTGAATCTACACTTGAAAATACGTCTATATATATCCGCATGTAATCTCTACTCCTATAAAAGACTCAGTTGGTGATGATGGCGTGTCTGCCATCCGTCATTTCTGACCACTAGATCTGCATCTAACGACTGTGAGGTAAGTTGTGGCCTTTTTGCAAGAATAGCCCACTCCTCTGCTCCAATTTGTAGAAAACCCCTTAGTATCTTGAAACCAACCACATCCCTCTCTCACCTCATCAAAACAGCCCGAGGAGTATATTTTGAGTGAAACATAATATATTTTTTAGTGATATATGTATATCAAAACTAGAGTGTTTTCTTTCAAGTTTGTGAACATGTATTCTACTTTGGATCCGTTGCAACGCACAGGCACATTGCTAGTTTGTACTGAAATATCTAAAAAGGCTTATATTTCGGAACAGAGGGAGTATAAGGCAACTCATTTACTTGCAGTTATGGATCCCTGTAACACAGTGGGGTAGATCGTAAACTTGTTGGATTTCACTGAATTCTTCAGTAACTGTGCAGGTCTTGCTTTCAACTGACTTCAATGCGTTATTCGTCACCGGCGCATTTGCTATTCCTTCAACTCTATATTTTCTACTTCAGGTTCTAATATTCCTGACCTACTTGCATTCTTACCCTGGCAGAAATGTGTGAACTGATAGTTGCATGCAGATAAGGCAGCTCACTTTTGTTACCTTTGCTGCATCTGTAATGTGGTTACTAAAGCCAAGCCGTGGTGTCTTATTGTTTGACAGACATATGTTGTGAAACCTTATTATCTAAGGCGAGAAAAGCAGAAGACACTTGAAAAAATGGATAGCTTGTCTACACAGGTAGAATCAGCGTTTGTGTTCTTGCTTATGTACCAGCTTATGTACTTCATCACATAAAAGGCAAATTGGTTAACTTTTGTGTTTGAATCATCACATATTTGTGTTTAAGGAAATAGTCATCTATATTTGGTTGTTACTCCCTCTGTAAACTAATATAAGAGCGTTTAGATCACTATTTTAGTATTCTAAACGCTCTTATATTAGTTTACGGAGGGAGTACATGTTAGTTCAGTTTGTGAAGGCTCTATATGGCACAAATAACTTGGGTTAGCCCATTTGGCAAGATGCATAGTTGTGACTATCCATTTACTTCTCCTTAACATAATTTATTAGTATGTTAGATAATAAATCGGATTGTTGTTTCTCAGTTTCTGCTACTTGCGGCATTTAGCTTATACCCCTCGACTGCATTGGTGCCAGTGTTTTTCTTGTCGAAATTTCATATTTTTTTAATGATATGAACTCATCTAGTGATTGAAGGCGTATTTTCCTGTGTCATGTATACATGCTGAAGACATCTTTCTCTGTATAGCTAACAGAAGCTAGACAAGCAGCTAAGAAGTCACAAAGATTGCTGGAACCCGTCTCTAATCGCAAGAGGAATAAACAGCAGGAGAGTGATGGTTTGGTAATCACAAAAGCTCTGTATGGCAATCATAAAAAGGTCAAAGAGAGTAGTCAATTGAGTGAGATAGATGATAATGTGGCTTCACAAGTATTAGATGTGACGATCCCACTCAACTTCCTCGTGACCGAGGCAGGTCAGCTCAAGGTATGTTCCAATCATATTGTTTATAAGTTAAGTTATTTATGTGAACTATAAACCTAGCACTTGACAAGATGAAGAACCGTGAGTTTATCTTTATTGTTGTACTTGCTCTTCTGGTTTGTGTTTCTGTTAGAAGGCCAATAATAGCAGTATGGTACTTGTGGATTGCAACTTGCAAATGGAGGCTGTCATAAAATTATCATATATTTCTTAAAACAATCCATGCATTCGAAATTTATCTTTTGTAAATCTCTGTTCTTTTTTTACTACCTTCGGTTTCTCGTTTCAGCAAGACATGTTAGGCTAGCAATTCCTCTTTGGACTGTAGATGCTCCAGGAAGAGGGTTTGATTAAGTTCTCCTGGGTCTGTTAGAGCACTACTGTACTAGGTCGCTTATTGCATAAACATGCTCTGATATTGAAGGTATAAAACAATCGAGGAATACTTGCCTGTATCCATTTTATATTTATAAGTTTTGCCTCCTAAATACATGTGCATGAATTTAAGGAAACCAAAATTGGTCTCCATATTATATATGCGACTAATCATTTCTCAGATACCCGCGTTCAATGCAGTTGTCAGAACAAGTCAGCTTCAGTCCCCATTACTGTTAATGAATGAGATCATGAATATATCTGCTGCATGACCTATTAGTAGCTAGCATCTTGAAGTCATATTCTCTCCTTTCAAGGCCCCTGCTGTTTCATGGTTCAGTTTAGCCAGCAATTAGGCCAATAAAATGTGGGTTTATGTGTCACGACTCACAATGTGAATCCAACGGCATCAGTTTTGTATCGCATAGCCCACGCTTCATTGGTCTAATTGTTGGTCAAACTTAAATCTTTAATTGCACGGGCGCCTTACATAAAAAAGAGAGGGGAAATTACATAAAAAATATGGCTAAAGATCTAGTGCATGTTACTTTTGCTCCGGTGCTAGGTTACATTTCATTATTTTTTACATCTCCAGATTGGCTGTGGTGCATTGCACTCTTCTTTAAGATTAAGTAGGTTAAACCATTTGGCACATGTATCTGGTTATCCGACTGAATGTCCTCTTTCTGCTGCCTACAGCTTCACGAGGGGATAAAGAAGTCCGGAATAATGGGCTTCTATGATCCTTGCCCTGGAGATCCGAAGCTACTGCTCGTCGAATACATATTTCATGGTCGGCAATACAAGGTTAGATGATTATTACCATCCATATTACGCACAACTGTTTGCATGTCTGTATTGTGCCTTTGTCAATAACACAAAAATTGTTGAAATTTTCCTTTGATTGCAGGTAATGGCAGATGATTACGGTGCACTGTCGATACCACAAGACATTCATGAGATTTGACCCGAGGCAATTGGTCCAAATCAGCGTTTGAACACTTTCGAGTCGCACTGTAACCATCATAGTTTTCGTGTGCTGATACGCTCTTTCTGGTTCTGGGTATCATTTCTGTACGTGAGCCCCTTTTTGTTGTATACTACTACATGAGTGGGCTTGTGCCACCTAGATGAGTAATAGAGGGCATGCCCCAAGAATAAGATGAGCCAATAATAGGTTTACAGCATTTAGCTCGGTTGGCGGAAGCATATCTCCCGTTGATGTTTGGTTGTTGATTTGCGAAGATTCAGCTTTGTTTCCTTGCTGCACGCACATGCATCTGTCTGCTTGTGTGCGACAGTGTGATGCTTTGTTCTGCCTTGTTCCAATATTTGCTTCACCTGCTGTGTTTGGTCTAGCATTATGTAGTCTTAGCAATCATCCTTTTTCGTTTGGGCCATATGTCGTCTCCTTGTTTCATAAGTGCTGGCCTGCCTGTATCTGTTCAAACGCGATGGCTTCAAAAACTGAGCTCAGCTGCAGACAAATCGTTTGCATGCGAATCATCATCTCAAAATATTTTTTGCTGGCACTGGCAGGCAGGTACGCAAATCCATCATCTGATACCGCATCATAAACTAAGAAGCATAGACACCAAACGCCAATCGCAATCAATAACTCCCTGCACCGAAGCAAATAACATGGTTGGTTCAGGTGAGGGGAGGATTAGAGCATCTCTTTTGCTGGAGCTGCGCCCCTGTCTTTGCCATGTTCCCTAGACCGGCGAACACATCGTCCTGTGCCTATACTGCATGGCAGGTTGACGGTGGATTCTCCGGCTGCTCGGTGGATCGCATTTGCGTTAACTTGCTGCCGACCAAGACCGACCTGACCGCGTGCGTGGTTTCTTTAGGGAGATTCTCCACTGCTTTAGATTTGGACCAGCTCAAGACTTGGGATCTAAGGTACTTAGTCATGCAGCCTAAAAAAGGCAGGGTAACTAAAACACCACTTAGAGCATATTGTCATGTCATTTAAAGTCGTCACTTTTAGCTACTCTCTCCATTTCTAAATATAAGCCATTTTAGAGATTTCAATGAGGGACTACATACGGAGCAAAATGAGTGAATCTACACTCTAAAGTATGTCTACATACATTCGTATGTAGTTTCTATTGAAATCTTTAAAAAAACTTATATTTAGAAATGAAGGAAGTATAAGATTTAGGGCCTATAAGAGTAGTTTTTTTTCTCACATTCTTTTCATCTCTTTCTTCATGTTTACTGTATTTGTTTGGGAGCATGCACATAGAGTGACTCTTCTATGAGAGTCCACTTTCTTTATTTTCTCATGCCTCTCTTCTTCATATAAGCAAGAATTACAATATAATATCCCCGCAAAAGAAAATTACAGTATAATAAGCAGACTATAAACCCACTGTTGTAGTTGCTCTTAGCAATACAGAAAGCATTAGCGGGGTGAAACAGCTTTGTGTGAGTAAAGGTGTCTAACACGTGTGCTCTTTTCGTTTGACATGACGCTGGATGCGGATCTAGATCCTTGGTACTGGTACGGACCCTTTCCCTTGATTCGAGACAGTGCATGCTTTGTCGGTCGGCGATCCATTCTCAAGTGATGGCTCCAACTTTATTCCGTGCGCTGGGGTTAAAGTGGAACCTGTAGAGAGAGAAATTGAATTAAATCCCGCGAGTCGGGTTTGGCTCGATTACTCTAGAAATCCAAGCACAACCACGAGCCACAGGGAGAGGAGAGCGCTCGCTCGCTCGCTCGTGTACGTACGTGCTCTCTAGTCTAGCTAGAAAAGTTGAGAGGTAAATGAAGGAAGCCGAGCAAAGCGGAATAATAATGTTTGCACGTACGTAGATACTGTAGGTAGGGCAGGCGCCCCGCACTCGGGCACCAAACGCGTATTCTGACTCGGAACAGTGTTAGCAGGATACTAGTAGTCGTGTAGCCTAGCTACTAGCTGGCCGGTTGGCATCCAGCTGGGCGTGGCCAGCCGTCCTCTCCTCGCTCCACCAAACAAGGAGATGCCGCCGCGCGCTTTCGGCAAGGGTCAATGTTAGTGCCGGCTGCTGACTGCCGGCCCAACTGGAAACAGCGGCACTGCACGGCTCCAAACTGTATGCGCAGTGCACGCTCAAATACATGAATTTCAGGGAGCCGGATCCTCTAACTTAAAAAAGCAAAGTCATGATGCTACAATGCAATCCTAGTGTAAAATAAAGAAGGAATGTTAGAGGCGTTTATTATTTACTATTGATATTTATTGTAGACATAAATAATCTATAATTAATTTTATTTCACCATCGAATTATTTGTATGTAATGATTATAAATGTACACATTAAATCCGTAATTTGTAAATTAATTTAAATAATTTTAGCCTTAATCATATGGATTGAAAGAGAAAAAGTTAAGGTATTGTAGCTTCTTTAACTTTTCTTTTTAATGTTAGAGGATCCAGTTTCGAATTTCAGAGGGATGCAAGGAATAGCAAAATGCACGAAAAGTAGTACCACCAACAATACTCTTATACTCACCTGAATGAAAGTAAAACGCGGGATAAGAAAAACATATGCTAGGTAGAAAGCGAGTGGGAAACAAGAAGGAAGCTTGTATGAAACTGGAGCTGAGAATGCCCATAACGAATGGAACAGTGTCGTACTCGTAGCATCAAGAGCATCGCTTCATAATCGTACGCAGCCTGCCTAGCTAGTACAGAGCCAACTACTCGGAGTTAAGGCCAAAGACACGTCGTCCTTCCACAGCACAGCAGCACCCGTCCCTCCCCCGGAGACAATCTCCCCCGACCTCCTCCTCCTCCCCCCCCCCCCCCCCCCCCCCCCTCTCTGCAGTCTCATGTGCGCCAACCATGGTCAGCAACTCAGCATCCAGCTCACTCCCAGCCTCCAGCTCGGCTCACGGCCTATATATTCACTCACCCGCACCCACTCTCCATTAACCCTCTTCTGCTCTGCTCTGCTCCTCACATCTCCAGCTCACACAACTCCGGACCGCCCACACACAGAGTCAGTGAGAGCTGCAATGGCGAGGTGCGCCTTCTTGTCCCAGCCGAGGCTGGTGCTACTTCTGGCGGTTCTTGCCGATGTGGTCGCCATGGCGATGGCCAGGCCGCTGCTGGGCGCCACCGCGGACGCGCCGACGCCGTTGCCGGCGGAGGGGCCGGACGGCGTGGCGCGGCCTGCCGGCGGGAGGCACGACCGGTCCATCGCCGGCGCCGAGGTGATCCTCGCCGGGTTCGCCGCGGCCGTCATGGCCGTCATCTTCCTCTACATCCGGGTCACCAGGAAGAGCAACGACAGGGCAGCAGCCGGAATGGCGGGGAAGGCTTAGAAGAGGAGCTCAGACGGTACTGTCTCTTTCTGTTTTGGGTTCTTGGGGTTCAGAGAGACTTGTAAAGAAGATGAGATGAGATGGTCGGTAGAGTTTTAGTTAGAGTGAGCGCTCCATGTGTGTGTGTGTGTGCGCGTGTGTGTGTCTCACCGTGGTAATTAAACTGGAAATCTGTAGTTTGTCAGGTACATGTATGCGTGGAGAACTTGGGATTTGAGAATGAGATTTAGGGAAAACAACGAAACATCGGCTGAGCTAGCACGGTTCTTAAAAATCTCAAATCGTGTATCCGTGCTCTGTTCTTATCTTGTGTCGGAATCTTAAGCCTGCAAGAAGAACAGCCAATGCTTGTCCTTACAGTAATTCTTCGAATGTTTGTCTGCCGTTAATCTTTGAATCTAAGAGCGCCTCGCCATGACTTTATGTTTGTTTAGAGCAACTATAGTACATCACCGTATTGGCTCGATCACCTTAATAACCGCCAGATTTTTGTCCAAAATGACACCCTAGTAGAGTCATCATTCCACCCTCGATCATCGTAATTTTTAAAGCACCTTCAAATCGAGCACGTGAGCCTTCGTATTTGGAGGTTGGGTGAGGCATGTGGTGTACTTTCCTGTCATACGTGTTTTGGTGATGCTTCCGCATGACCGAACATCCGTTTCATCGAATTGCCGACGACATGAACGCCAGTAAACCTTTCTTTCAACAACAGAGAAATGGCCCCGGCCTTTTGGGTTTTCCCTCTTTTCAGAAGGTGACCACATAACTTCAGACGCTTGCATATGGCTCTCCCGCAGATTCATGGGATGACACCCTTAGAATGGCCGAAATACAATCATCAAGTGCATCAAAGTGTTCAATAAAACTGTTGTGCGTGTTTATGGACCGTAGTATCCGTGAGCACCCAATGCCGAGGACACGGCCATGCTTCTAGAGATGCATGAAGTAAAAAGATGTCCTAAGATGTTAGGAAGTGTCGATTGTATGCACTGGAAGTGAAAGAATTTCCTTCCATCTTGGAGTGACCAATTCACCGGGCATTCCAAGGATCCGACCATAATTTTGGAAGTTCTTGCCTCCAAAGATCAGTGGATCTGACATTGCTATTTTAGGTTGACTGGATCTCACAATGACATCAATGTTTTAAAGTGATCCCATCTGTTTGCAAGGCAAGCTGATGGTACTTGTCCACCTTGCAGCTTCACGGTGAATGGCCATCGGTATGACCAAGGCTAATTTTGAGCAGATGGCATATATTCATCATGGTCAACATTTGTGAAGGCAACTTTCAAGCCCGAGAGCAGAAGCATAAGCATTTTGCGAAGGCACAAGAAGCTCAGAGGGAGGACATTAAGAGGGCACTTGGAGTGCTACAAGCAAGGTTTGCAATTGTCCGGGGGCCTACTTATTTCTAGACAAGGATCTATTGGAAAACATCATGAATTGTTGTGTGATCCTACACAACATGACCATAAAGGATGAGAGGGCCATGTCAGGTTGTCGGAGTCTAAGATCCTGACATTAGGTTGTGTGCAACAACCCTTAGAGAGTTCGTCCAGGCACTGAACACACTATGTTCCTAGGTCATCGATCATCGGAGAGAGGGAGACAAAAAATAGAGCACACCGAAGCTACCCAAGTTCAGGCCACCATCGAGGTGTAATACTCTATTCTTGCTTTAGGATGTTATTGCAGTAGTGTTCTCGACGAACTGGCTACAATGTGTGTGATCAGTTGTGAACGAGTCCCTTTGTCAGGCCGTGGTCCTCCCTTATTTAGACTGCTTTGGTTCTTCCCTATTTTGCCCTAGAGGTTTGCCATTAGTTCAGCATAGACAAAAGGTAAGGCATGGTCCGCCGTACTGGCCTGACATGACCGGATGTGGCACGCATGTCCATACCGGGCAGGCAGCTGCCGGACGATGCCTTGTAGCCGCGCGTCGGGTAGGTGAATCTTTAGTGGCCACTGTTAATGACCGCGGGGAGTGGCACGCATCGCCGAAGCTCATGATGAGGAGGATGGGCTTGTCGCATCCCATCCCAGCTGCTGACGACAATTGTAGAGGCGAGATGGGGTGCATTTAATGCTTCTGATTCACAAATTCCCTTCCTTCTTCGAGGAGGAAACAGAAGGCGCGGTGCCTCCCGGGCGGACCTGGGAAGCGCCCTATCGGGGTTGGGCGTCCCGTGAATTACCTAGCTCAGCCTCTTGGTTGTCTTCCATTAAAGGAGTGACGTGTTGCCAACCCTTTAATCGGGTGGCCTCATGCGGCGTTGCTTGTCGGGCGCCATGGTCAAGGCCGAGGCCCGCCGGCCTAGGGTACCCTGGTTCCCATTGGGCCAAAAGTAGCCCCCGGGCCTATCCCCTTCCTGTGCCCGTCGTAGGGTGCGAGCAAGGGGACGGCCCTAGGAAAGGCCGGGGCTTGAGCGTGGCAGTTGGCTCTGGTAGGTGGGAATTCGTACCCATGACTCCTTCCCCAGCCGTGTTTATTGCGGTCTCAAGCTAAGTCACAGAAAGGGAATGCCTCCTCAATTATCATGTCATGTCAGATGTGTGTCCTCGAGGGATGGTGAGAGTGGGGCGCCACACCTTGACTGGCGGGCGGTTGCTGCTTCGCTTGTCTTTGTTATAAAGAGGGGAAGGGGCGGCGGTACATCCCCTTCGTCCCATCGTCTTCTTCCTCTCACACTTTATGCTTCATCGCTGGCACCCACGCTCCCCAGCAGCCTCCCACCGCTCGAGAGTATTTCTTTCCAACCCCCATGGCACCGCGCAAGAAGCCCGACACAGACAAATAGAGGGAAAAAAGAGAGTGGCTCCAGCGGAACCACCGCAGGTCTTATACCCGCCGGAGATTTGCTGAGGATTTCGACCAGTTCTGGCTCTTGGTCGGCGGCAAGAGGAACGAGTGGAGCCCGACAAAGCTTTAGGTGGTGGGCAACCCAGACAATGATGCCACCGTGCCCCCATCTTTCTCCACTTCCTTATCGCCGGCCTGGTGCCCCCATTCTCGGATTTCTTTCTTGCTATTTTGGCGAATTACTGGGTGCATATGCTCCATTTGCACCCTAATGCGGTCCTCACTATTTCCATCCTCGCTCTTCTTTGTTGGGCATTTGTCGGGGTAATGCCGTTGCTAGACCTTTTCCACCATTTCTTCGCCAAGCGCCCGATCCTCGTGGACCAGATGTCCAGCTGTGTATGCTTCCGTTTTGCGGCCGAAGGAAAAGATGGAAACTTCATCCCCTTAGGGCTTTACACACACGTGAAGGAGTAGCGCCGGAGGTGGTTTCTCATCGAAACCCTGTGGGTGAACCCGCTTCTTCAGGATCCCGATGCCCTGGCGGAGAGACACACCGGATGGGCGAGCTATCGCATTAAGACTGCCACATTCGGCCCGATGCTCCAGTGCTGTAAATATGCCCTAGAGGAAATAATATTTATATTATTATATTTCCATATTCATAATTAAGAGTTTATATTTCATTCATAATTAAGAGTTTATATTTCATGTTATAACTTCTAAGATCCTGGAATATGCGATTCAATGGAAAACTCATACGCATGTGTGGAACGATAAACGGTTAAATAAAAAGGTTCCTAGTCTTGCCTCTGGGACTAGCTCAAGTGTTGTTGGTGGTCATGTTTTTCGGATCTTAGGATATCCTTAAGTGTAATGATAGTCCTAAAACAACATTGAGATTATGACATTGGAAGAACGGTCATATTGAATCAACCCAAACTTTTTTATTGTGACTTGGATTAATATCATTCGTATTCAGTTGTAATAACACGGAATGTTAAAATGTGACCTTGCTCCTTAGACCATGAGAGTATTGTGGTCACTTCTTACCGTACGGTGGGCTTTGGGGTTGCTCAAACGTCACCTGTAACATGGTGATCATAACGACAACTTACAGGTTCATCAGAAAGTTTTATAAGTGGCCTGATAGCTCAAGAGTGGGATTTGCTTCTCCGACGATAGAGATATATTTTTAGGTCCCTCTCGGTGTGACGGCATCAATCATCATCTGGCCAGACATAGCTGACTTCGTCACAAGGATGCCAGAACACAATAACGAGAAAGAAGAACAAAACTGGCAACACGGATTTTGGTATAGTGAGCATGGTGATGAATCAGGAGGATACCGATGCATCCCGGGTTTTGTGAAGTATCATGAAGCAAAGGGAACATCACATGATAACCAAAGGTTTGCTAGAATATCATTCTTGTGCTCATAGGGATCGATATGGACTTCCACGGTCCCGCTGTTGGTCATTGAACGAACGATTTCGTTCATGTCTATGAGTTACCGAACCTACAGGGTCACAAGCTTAAGGAAATCACGATCCGTTGAGACGGGAGTGATGAGAATATATTTTTGGAATCATTTCATTAATATTCGGAATAGTTTTGAGAGGATTTGGAAGTGTTTCGGGGTCACCGGAAGGGTTTCGGTGAATATTGGGTAATACCGGGTATTACCGATAAAATATATATAGGTGGAATTTTTTTTCCGGAGATGTTAATATATATAAAAACTGGTCTAGATGTATTTATAACATTTTATATTTAATTTAAATATCAACGAGCCTAAAAAGGCCAAGAGGTGGAAGGCAACTTGGGCCAAAAAGGCCCAAGTGGGAAATTGCCTCCTTCCCTAAGGAAGGTGACTGAATTGGGAGTAGGGGAGGAGTCCAGTTCCTCCCCCATTAGGCTAGCACCCCAAGGAGGTTTTACCTCCTTGGTGGCAACCCTCCTCTTCCCCTCTAACCTATATATACTTGAGGTATTGGCCATAACTGAACATACAAGTTTTGGAGCCTCCTCTAGTTCTTCTAGTTCTAGTTCTAGTTGGTCCTAGTTGAATAATTAGAGCTAGACTAATCCTCTTGTCCTCATAATCAGAAGCCCAATGTGGTTCTAATCTCCTTCCTCTAGTTCTCCAGCGACTATTAGCTCTAGACGGTGAAGCGCTACCGGATCATGAAGGCTGCACACTTGCAACCAAGTAGAGAGGCCGTGCTTTCGGTCTTCGCTTCGAGGGACTATTCGTGAGTGGTATGAGGGATCATTCATCGATAGTTCGAGGGATCCAAGTATGATCTACACAGACACGTTCTTCGTCTGATGCAACTCGGTGACGGTAACGATCGTGATCCCAACCCGTTATGCATCTTCATATTGATCTTGGGTGATCCTAGGTGCATTTTTTTTGTTTTTCAACTACGTTTCCCAACAGTGGCATCATGAGCAGTTATATAAGTAGGTGCAGGTTGCGGTCTAGATCACATGTGATTGTGAGGTTTAATGTTCTTGCTATGCTTCCCTCAAGTGTTTCTTCGGTTCAATCCATTGACAACATGGTGTCGCTTTGTTACAAGGTTCTGACAATCGATCGGCTCTGGCTGTTGATGACCTGCTAATAGTTCCTTGGGCTTCACCATAGTTGAGAATAGTAAACTGTTGTGTACACAAGAGGGTGCCAAAGATGGATGATCTTCTAGGGGGTCACGCGTATTGACGAAGTTTAGTGTGGGGCTAGAGATTTTAATTAACTCTCTTGTTTCACACACCCCAAAACTTAATCTAGCATTGATGACCCATAAGTATATGGGATCAATCATAGTACTTTCGATAAGTAAGAGTGTTGAACCCAACGAGGAGCAGAAGGAAATGACAAACGGTTTTCAGCGAGGTATTCTCTGCAAGCACTGAAATTATCGGTAACAGATAGTTTGATAGCAAGGTAATTCGTAACAAGTCACAAGTAACAATAGTAACAAAAGTGCAGCAAGGTAGCTCAATCCTTTTTATAGCAAAGGACAGGCTGAAACGTTCTCTTATAGCAAGCAAAGCATTCTTGAGGACACATGGGAATTTCATCTAGTCACTTTAATCATGTTTGTTTGATTCGTGTCCGCTACTTTGATAATTAGGTATGTGGGTGGACCGATGCTTGGGTGTCTTTCTTACTTGAACAAGCCTCCCACTTATGATTACCCCCTCTTGTAAGCATCCCCAACTATGAAAGAAGAATTAAGATAAATCTAACCATAGCATGAAACATATGGATCCAAATCAACCTCTTATGGAATAACGCATAAACTAGGGTTTAAGCTTATGTCACTCTAGCAAACCATCATCTAATTACTACTCCATAATTCCTTCCCTTAGGCCCAAGGATGGTGAAGTGTCATGTAGTCGACGTTCACATGCCACCACTAAAGGAAGCAACAACATACATACCATCGAAATATTGAACGAATACCAAATTCACATGATTACTTATAACTAGACTTCTCCCATGTCCTCAAGAATAAAAGTAACTACTCACAAATCATATTCATGTTCAAGATCAGAGGGGTATTGAATATCATTAGTATCTGGACATATAATCTTCCACCAAATAAACCAACTAGCATCAACTACAAGATGTAATCAACACTAGCTACTAACAAACCACAGGTGCCAATCTGAGGTTTTGAGACAAAGATTGTATACAAGAGATGAACTAGGGTTTGAGATGAGATGGTGCTGGTGAAGATGTTGATGAAGATTGGTCCTCCCATGATGCGAGGATGTTGATGTCGATGGCTTTGATTTTCCCCTCCCGGAGGGAAGTTTCCCCGGTGGAATCGCTCCGCGCAGAGCAAAAGTGCTCCTGCTCAGGTTCCGCCTTGAGACGGTGGCGCTTCATGCTACTTGTGAGCTGTGTTGGGATTTCGTTCAAGAGGAAAGGAGATGCAGTACAGTAGAGATAAGTATTTCCCTCAGTTATGAACCAAGGTTATCAATCCAGTAGGAGAACGACACAACACCTCGTTAACAACATCTGCACACAAAATAACAAATACTTGCACCCAACGCGAACAAGGGGTTGTCAATCCCTTGGCGGTTAATTGCAAGGATCAAATCCTGTATAGGTATATGGATAAATAAAACACAAAAAATCCAGCAAAGTATTTTCACTAAAAAAATACACTTCCGTGATGATACGTGTTTGTCACAGTAGGTCAAGTTTTCTGTCATGCATGTACATCCATGACGATTTTATGACAGAATCAAGATAGTCATACATGTGCCGTCGTAGAAGTGTTCCATGACATTACAAAAATTATCATCACGGAAGTGTCCACTTCCATGACGATAAATGGCGCGTCATGGAAGTGCTTTCGTCAAGGGTGACCGATAGGTGGCATCCCCCGTAACGGGTCATCGTTAAGCTATCGGGTCCGGTTTTGGATCCGATAACCCGTTAACAGCCCGGACCAATGGGGATTTTCTACGTGTAAAATTCTCATTGGCCGGAGGAAACACGTGTTGGCTCACCGTTGGGACAGATGTCATCCACTCACTAGACAGGAGGCACCTATGATTCGTTGACACATGGCACAGCCCAACAGAGGCACATTTCGGTGAAAAGGCCGACCTGTTTGACTTGGTCAAAGAGGTAGCAGGCGGGCCTGTTAACGACCTATAACCATATAGCCCATATACAACCCGCTAGGTCACGGCCCGTTACGGCTTACCCAAATTATGCCCAGTAGCGTTATCTGGGCCGTCCAGTATGATTCCAGCCCATTGTAACTTCCGTCCCATGTTTGTCCCATGATGTCTTTCTGTCCATATGAGGCCCTTCATAAATGTTGGCCCATTAACGGCCCGTGGTGAAACTGGCCCGTAATGAACAGTGTATCGCTTTATACCCATTAACGACCCATTAGTCTGTCGGCCGTTTCCAGCCCGTGTTAACTTTCGGCCTTCTAAGGAGCCATTTATTCTTGGGCTCATTTCCAGAATTCGATTACTTATGGTCCGTTGCTCGCCTGTTCAGCTTGTGGGCCAAATTCAACCTATGGTTATAGTCGGCCTACTTGTGGCCCGTTAACACGTTGGGATGTTTTCATAGCGTCATCAATTATGGCATATTAACGGCCCATTATGGCCGGGCCATAAAACAAATGATTTCCACTCTAGCCCGTTTACGA
Source organism: Triticum aestivum (assembly GCF_018294505.1). NCBI lineage: Eukaryota > Viridiplantae > Streptophyta > Magnoliopsida > Poales > Poaceae > Triticum > Triticum aestivum. The sequence continues at coordinate 315,556,732 of NC_057794.1, read as the reverse complement.
CCCATTTTGCGGTCCGTCATTGGTCCACGAATAGTACGGCCCATGTTTAGCGAAACGATTATACGGCCCGTAGAAGGCCCATAGATGAGACTGCCCGTAGAAGGCCCATGGATCCTACGGCCCGTAGAAGGCCCATGGATCCTACGACGCGTGGAAGGCCCATGGATCGTACAGCCCGTGGAGGGCCATGGTCACTACGCAGGTAGCAGGACCATGGTCACAACAGTCCGTGTGTTGCCATGGTTATTGTGGCCACTAGAAAAACGTGGAAAACTACAGTGACTACAAGCAAACAACTAAACAAGACAATAAGGAAATAAATAAGCAAGGAACTAATGCTAGGCTATTACGGCTATTACACATATTACATCCACTCGGTATCAAAATTCACCACCAGTGCAAATATAGGGAACAAAGCAGCATATTACATACACTAGCCGTCTAAATTGGCCACCAGTGCAAATAAGCGCGGCATCAAAACAAGTCCATAACTGAAACAACTTCAGAAGAGCTCAAGAAACGTTATCCTGGGTATCCACCATGTTGGTAATAAGCTTAGCAATCTTATTAGCTTTGTCCTGTTTGGCGCTAAAATCCTCCAACACTTGTTGTTGCACCAGAAAGTATGCATCTGAATGCTCCAGGGACTTCTGCAGTCCTTCCGCTTCTTGTCGCAGCACAGCTGATCAATGTCTTTCAGCTTGTAGTTGAGACTCGAGAAACCGAACTGATTCAGACAGTGAGTTTGAATAGCTTGTGCAAGCGGTAGTGGCCAGTAACTCGAACACTAAACCAAGACAGGACTTTGGGGTTGTCTCACTGTCTTCAAGAAAGTTTTCCTTAGCTGGTTTATCAGCTTTGTTGGAGACCAACAAGGATGTCTCACTATCCTGAACCTTATCTGCATTACTTCCTTTACCTTACTTAATAAGGCACTCTTCCCCAATATTCTGTCAGCATTCTAAAAGAAGAAACAAGTAGACACATAACATGTTTAGCATGTACTAGTATATGAAACTCATTTCGATGAACCAGTTCATTAGTAAGGTGGACAAGATTAAACTACCAAGTCTTCTATTGCCAAGTAGTACATTATAAAAGCATCAAACAAACATATATCTATGTCCTATGGTCATTGCATTGTCTTGCCAAATCAAAATAGAGACACGGTTCAAATCATATCAGTTCAAGACAAAGCAGCACTGAAAGAATACAAAGCGTGGGAAAATACACGGCACAACAAGATTTCAGATGGGTACCACGGGTCTACATGTACACCAACACTATTGGCTATGTTGTAATGCTAGTAATGTGCATGATATGAGAAGTCAACTGTATACACAATTGAAATTGAAATCAACAGAGCTATTGATAAGAGCAAAACCTGTTAAAGAAACATGCGTGAACATACCTGCTGTGCTATTGGAGTTTCGATTGGATCATTCAATTTAAAAATAAGTTTGTGTGAGTAAATACAGTGATACAAGAGCAAAGCTGTATGCACGATAGCAATGGAATCTTAAATTAGAATAATTGTTCTTCAGGTTTAAGCACTTGTTCTACATGAACAGACTATAGTAAGACGCAAGAATATAGTACTTAAAATAGAAAATGAGCTCATAGACCTTACCACATTCTTGGTTCGGGACCAGTACAAAACAAGGCATTCCCAGTCATCGTCCAGTAAATGTGTCTCAGGAGAACGTAAGGGAATTTGATGAGTTTCTTTGCCAGTGAAGTACGTTTTCTTCAGGTAATTCCGATATTGCCACCAAGCATTCTTGAAGATAGCAGAGGTATTAGCACAGGTTACCTCATCCCGAGTTTCCAAATTGGTCCTTCTCTATAGAGAAAATGGGAAATTTTCTGTATTATAACCATCATGGAGGTAGAATGTATGGGACAAAGCAAAGTAATTGCCATGAATAACATTACTTACACATAAATCCTGGACAAACACCTGCAACTGGCATTTTCCTTCATCTTTAGTATAATATTTCCAAGATGGGAAGATACGCACATAGGATTTAACAACATCAAATGCGATAGATGCTAAACTACACTAGCTGATTGTGCTTCCTCCACAGGAATAGGCGTACTAACTGGTGGAGTTGGGGTTCGCCATGGTAGTACTGGCCCTTTGGGCACTGGAGCTGCCTTACTAACTGCTCTTCTTTGGGAGCTCTGTGGTGGAGATGGTGCTGTATCAATAGGAACTGTGTTACTATCTGTTGGGGTTGGGGTTAGATTGAGTGAAGCTGGTTCACTGTCCATCGCAGTAGGGGTACAATCTACGAGAGTCTGGGTTATGTGTGGTAGGACTAGTTCTCGTGCATGTACAACCAGGGTGCTATCTCCACCAAGAGGTAGCACTGTTTTATTTGAAGACCGTGTTTTTACTCCGCTAGATACTGGCATCACCTGCTCCAATTCTAATGGCTGATAAACAGGAAACATAGTTGAATGTACAGACATTGTATGAGAGACGGATGCAATAGATAGTGTGGAAAAAAGAGGGCATGATATAGTTGACATGTATATTGTTTAACTAAAATGGATAGCATGACATAATTTCACATATATGATGTCTATCTAAACTGGATAGCATAGCATAACATAATTCAAAGATATGATGAATAACTAAACAGGACCGCATGACATAATTCACATACATGTTATCTAAATAATAAGGATCGCATGATTTAATTCACATATGTGATTTATATGCTAAGCAGAGGGCATTCGCATATATGATGTCTGAACTAAGAACATGGTGTTGAATATTGTGTATATGATGTCTAAACTATGCAATGCAAGACACCATATGCATGATATGAGCAGTATAGCCGTGCCAAGTTAGAGCATACACCTCGGTGGGGGAATAGGACTGGTCATCTGTCTCTGAATCCATCTTTGAGGAGCTATCGGGACCCAACAAGAGATCTGCTTCGACAGGTAGCACTGTCTGCTCTGAAGGCCTTGTTTTCATCCAGATTTTTCCATCTCCCACCCAAATGGCCGATTCACAGGAAGAGTAGTTTAATGTACACACATTGTTGACAAATGGAAATGTAATGAAGAAAAGGATGGGAAAGATATCGTTCAAATATATGATGCCTAGTTAAACAGGATGGCATTACACATTTCACATATATTATGGCTGGCTAAAAGACATGAGACTGCATAATTCCCATATATGATATAGAAAATAAACAGGTGGCATTACAGAACATGTCTAAACTAAGCAAATGACATATATGATGTCAAAAGTAGGCACTGCAAGGCAACATATGCATGATATGACTAACATCATCATGCCAAGGTAGAGCAAACACTTTGGAGGGGGGGGGGGGTAAATAGAAGTGGTCAGCTACATCTGAATCTGCCTCTGAACAGATATCTTCCTCTGGATTACAATCTGGAGAGGGGGGGAGGGTTTGCCATTGAACCCACCATGGAGCGATGTCTGCATGACATTGTATTGCCGCGCAAAATTGTTCTCTTTTTTCTCTACATGTTCAGCATGACTGTGTACAATATCTGACATGCACACGAGAAAAATATGGTGAGATTATGTAAGGAAAGCATGCATAAATCTAGAGTGATGTTAACAACGCGTGGATGGATCCAAAAATAATGATAGCAGGCTAATGATTGCTTTAATTTAATAAAAAGACAGATGATGATTGCTTTACTATTTGTTTCCCTCCGAAGATGAAAAACATAGGCATACCCTAGGTGAACCAGATATTAGACATAGATATTATTCATTGCTGCCTTGATATGTGCCCCACAACTAATTTAGAACTCAACTTTGAACATTAATTTGGACCTGACTTGGAGTCTAAGAGGTGAACAGGATGATAAAGTAGCAGGTAAGTTTAACCAATGCATAACATAAGCAGAAACAAAAGAGTGCGACCTCTCTTGTGGACCCATGTACTCCTTAGGTTCATCTACTGAGTCGATGATGGTGATGCCGTTGTGGTGGGTGCTGGCAGCAGGGAAGGAGATCTGAGGCGGCGAAAGACGGTCAGGAGTCGTGATGTCTGGTTTGGTGGATGCTTCTGTCAATGGAGCAGCTCAGATGAAGTGGAGGACTGTTGGAAATATGCCCTAGAGGCAATAATAAAAGTATTATTATATTTCATTGTTCATGATAATTGTCTTTTATTCATGCTATAACTGTATCATCCGGAAATCGTAATACACGTGTGAATACATAGACCTCAATATGTCCCTAGTGAGCCTCTAGTTGACTAGCTCGTTGTGATCAACAGATAGTCATGATTTCCTGGCTATGGACATTGGATGTCGTTGATAACGGGATCACATCATTAGGAGAATGATGTGATGGACAAGACCCAATCCTAAGCATAGCACAAAGGTCGTTTAGTTCGTTTGCTAGAGCTTTGCCAATGTCAAGTATCTCTTCCTTAGACCATGAGATCGTGTAACTCCCGGATACCGTAGGAGTGCCTTGGGTGTATCAAACGTCACAACGTAACTGGGTGACTATAAAGGTGCATTACAGGTATCTCCGAAAGTAGTTGTTGGGTTGACACGGATCGAGACTGGGATTTGTCACTCCGTATGACGGAGAGGTATCTCTGGGCCCACTCGGTAATGCATCATCATAATGAGCTCAAGGTGACCAAAGTGTTGGCCACGAGATCATGCATTACGGTACGAGTAAAGTGACTTGCCGGTAACGAGACTGAACAAGGTATTTGGATACCGACGATCGAGTCTCGGGCAAGTAACGTACCGATTGACAAAGGGAATTGTATACAGGGTTTGATCGAATCCTCGACATCGTGGTTCATCCGATGACAACATCGAGAAGCATGTGGGAGCCAACATGGGTATCCAGATCCCGCCGTTGGTTATTGACCGGAGAACGTCTCGGTCATGTCTACATGTCTCCCGAACCCGTAGGGTCTACACACTTAAGGTTCGATGATGCTAGGGTTATAAAGGAAGTTTGTATGTGGTTACCGAATGTTGTTCGGAGTCCCGAATGAGATCCCGGACGTCACGAGGAGTTCCGGAATGGTCCGGAGGTAAAGATTTATATATGGGAAGTCCTATTTTGGCCACCGGAAAATGTTCGGGATTTTTCGGTATTGTACCGGGAAGGTTCTAGAAGGTTCCGGAGTGGGGCCCACCTGCATGGGGGGACCCACATGAACGTGAGTAGTGGGGGAAAGGCCCCACACCCCTGGTCAAGGCGCACCAAGATCCCCCCTTAGAAGGAATAAGATCATATCCCGAAGGGATAAGATCAAGATCCCTAAAAAGGGGGGATAACAATCGGTGGGGAAGGAAATGATGGGATTTCTTTCCTCCCACCTTGGCCAACGCCCCAATGGACTTGGAGGGCAAGAAACCAGCCTCTCCACCCCTATATATAGTGGGGAGGCGCATGGGAGCTTAACACAAGCCAAGGCGCAGCCCCTCCCCTCCCCAACACCTCTCCTCCTCCGTATATGCTTGGCGAAGCCCTGTCGGAGTACTGCTGCACCAACTACACCACGCCGTCGTGCTGCCGTTGGAGCAATCTTCCTCAACCTCTCCTTCCCTCTTGCTGGATCAAGAAGGAGGAGACGTCTCCTGTCCCGTACGTGTGTTGAATGTGGAGGTGCTGTCCGTTCAGCACTTGGACATCGGTGATCCGAATCATGTTCGAGTACGACTCCATCATCACCATCCCCTTGGCTAGCTTCCGCTCGTGATCTAGAAGTGGTATGTAGATGCAAACTCTCTCCCTTGACTCGTTGCTTAGATGAACTCATAGATGGATTTTGGTGAAACCGTAGGAAAAATTTTAATTTTCTGCAACGTTCCCCAACAACGACGTCGCGACAGGAGCAGGACAAACCACACAAAGTTTCCTTTGACACCTACCTGTAAGTGAAGTAATTATGTAAGGGCTCATTTGGCTTGCATGATTCTAAAAACGCAGGGATAGGAAAAACACCAGAATAGGATAGGAATGCACATGGTAAACAAAGCATTTGTAAACACATGATTTCTGTCAACTTGGGTGTTTGGTTCACAGGAATTGGAAGAGCAGAGGAATGCAAAGAAACATGGCCAAAAAAAGTGAAACCATATGAAAGCGTGTACAGTTAGAATGTTATTCTGCCACTAATGCACTCGTTCTTGTTTTCATGCATAGGATTTTGAAAAGTAGGTCCAGGTGGATGTTTTGCTCCATTCCTTTCAACAAAATGCATGAATAATTGAATAGTAGAGTGCCATAGGAAAATTTCCTATTGCTATGTTTTTCCATTGAACCAAAATAGCCCTAATGGATCAACATGAATGTAGAGTAATAAGTGATGCAACAAGTGTACAACCTCTTTGCCGTAGCCGTGTCGACCTCAACATCATTGGGTTGGTCGCTGAAGAAGTTGAGGCAGAGGTGGCTGTCGGAGGTGTGGAGGAAGATCTGAGGAATCTATAGACGGCGTCCAGGGCACTGCTCTATTGTGATGGATTGTTCTATCGTTGGAGCAGCTCTGTTGAGCCGTAAGACGACGAGGCTGAAGCAACACAAGATAGACATCGTTAATCTCAAGTGGGATTCTAATAGCATCTCCTATAGATGATGTAAAATACATTACCACCAAAAACCACCTGACTACAACAGATGAGGTAAAAACTGTTGACTCTGAACTTAACTGTCGAAACTGAAATTTACTATGGAATCTGAATGTTACTGTCGAAACTGGACGCAATGGTAGTAGAAAGGCACTTCACATGTAGTTTTGGGAGGGCCTACAGTTCATCTTCAACCTACACCCGCCTGAGCTGCCAGCCACCACCGGCCGAACCGCCGGCCCCCGCGCCGCCTCACCGCCCCGAAACAACTCCCCACCGTCGGTCTGCCACCGCCTCGCCGCCCCGAAACAACTCCCCACCGCCGCCCCGGCTAGCCCTCTAGCCTCCCCCCCCCCCCGCACCGAGCTTTTTCTCGGGCGATCCCCACGCCACCGCCCCACCACCGCGCCCCCACCGCCGGCGACCACCGCCCCACCCTGAACCCTAAGATAGATAGTGGGGCACCTCTTCGGCGAGCCCCCCCTCCCCGCTACGGGTAGTTCTTCCTTAACTCTAGCAAGCCCCCCACCCCCTGAAAGTCGACTAACCCAAAAGTTGATTCAGTCGGCTGAAGTGTAGCTAAATCGGAGCAGAGCAGCAGCACAAGCGAGGGGGAGAACAGCAGCAGCAGTGCGAGCGAGCGAGCGAGATCCGGAGCAGCAGCAACAGATCCGGCTGGTATGGACGTCGCCACTGAAGGGGCCTCACACTGGGGGAGAGCCGCCGTGGAGATGTCTCCCGTGGCGCCGGCTTCAAGGTAGCCACGCCATGGGGTGCAGGATGGAGCACCGTGGGCGCCGGGAGGTCGAGTTAAGGAGAAGGTGCGATGCGATGGGTGTACAACCTCTTTGGTGGCGCCGAGTAGGCCTCGACTTTGTCCGAGGAATCGGTGAGGATGCTGCGGTTCCGGTGGAGCAGGTTAAGGCGGCGCTATGGGGATGGAGCAGCCGCGATAGACGAGGCGATCGTCGGAGTAGCTCCTTGGAGGTGGAGGACGAGGCGGCTGAACCGGCAGGATGACGAGATGGACGATAGATCCTCATCCGGGGAGGTGGATGAGGGACATCGAGCTGTTGCGGTGGACGACGTTGTCGAGGAAGAGGCTCCGACTAGCAGTGGTGAGGTGGCGGACGGAGGAGGGTAGGGTTTCATGGCTGGAGCGGAGAGGTTATGGCGGCCTGGGATTTCAAATGGCGAAAAGGAGGCGATGGGAGGGGGAACCATAACTTAGGGACGCGCTTGTCCAAAATGTAGGGTGTGTTACAAAAGTACCCCCAGCGATTTGAACTAGCGGCCCTTTCGGCTTAGGGTTAGAAGGGGGATTTCACATGTCGGGATTTGGCAGCTGGAGGGAGTTTTCGCGCACGTTGTAATTTTGGGATAGCAAGGCGCGGGTTGTGAAGGCGCCAGTTTTGGGAGCACGATATCTGAATTTTCGGTATATAACAAGGCGCGGGTTGAATTTTAGGGACAAGCCTAACGTGTAATATTTTATTTGTACATATCAAATCAATTCGCACTTTCCTCGATGAAAAAAAACGAAAAAATAAAACTACTCACACCATACAAAGAGAGAGTCTTGTCCCGTTTTATTATACAAATGCTATTCAAAACAGAGTATGAATCCATGTTATATCCGATTAATATTTTTTTGCTAGCTGTATAATGCATGCAACCTACTCGTACCAACATTTTAGTGCATTCCAAATGTCTATACTATCGCTGCAATTCGAACTAAATTTGAATTCATTTATCTATTTGAATAAGAATCTACAATCATGATTGTTGCCAACTTCAACCATCATTCGTGTATTACCTTAACAACACACCACATGATTACTATAGAAATAGATATGAACTATGTGTACTATATGAACTCGAATTCAATTTTTTAATACACTTGATGTTGATTCCAAATAATAGTACATTTGATGTACTAACTATATATTCATAATCTAAACCATGTTCCATACGTACATAGTGTTTATCACACAAAGTATAGTGCCCCGCCCCCTAAATTATGACAAGTATTTAGCCCCGAGCTGCAAAAGCCACACATTAGCCTAAATTATAATCAATGTTCTACATTATGATATATTCTTCAAGTATCTGTATCCACTTTTTTATAATGAATTATGATCTCTGTTCGTCTTTTACACCTTCACGATCCTCTTCTCTTTGTAGCTAGCTAGCGCTACCTTTCTATCGTGCATGCACACGCCTGCCCCCTCTCACCCTCCCTCAGCGTCCCCTCCATCACGCACGTTCGTTATTTCTCTTTAAGTTGTTCACTTGCGGTGTGTGTAGGCCCCCCGGCTATTTCTTTCCGACACACATCAGTCGATATACCTCTCTAGCCAATTGTACCTACCACAAACACATACTTCCCCTCTTCTCTTCTCACCGTTCATGCCCCCTATGTCCAATACGGTTCCACGCGGGTGCACTCTCCCACCCCTCTTTTCATCGATCTCATACTTGCACACTCCTCCCCCCTCGACATAGTAGGCCTCTCGCACCACCTCCTGGCCGCACCCCTCTCCCCTTGTCTGTCTCTCTGGACCTTATTTGCTTATAACACATGCATGCATGTATACGTACCGATCTCCCTACATATAGCTAGGTCGACTATAATTCTTTTTCCCCATGCACCGATAGACTTACCTCACTAGTTATGTCTCTCCCTTTCTCGGACGCACGATGGTTGATCTTCCTATGTAGTTACGTATGCTTACCACAACCATATCGTCTCCCCTCATCATCCTTGCATACCTCCCGACATGTCTCTCACACGCACGCGCATAGACAGACAGACATCCCCGGCCCTCTCTTATTGATATTGCACTCGTACCCTCCGTTTGTCTAGTAGGCCTCTCCCACCATTTATGAGATACTCCACTACCAACCCTCTGACACTCTACCTTTGTCTTTCTCCCAACCTTATTCCTCTGCTACACATATGCATGGATGCCGATTGATCTCCCTCAATACATCGCTAGGTCCCTCTCCTTCTCCACACATATACTAGTCGATCTACCTCTCTATAGTTAGGTCTCTGCCCCCTCCCCCCCCCACACACCGATATTCGAACGTTGTAGGTAGGTATCCATGCCACAGAGAAAAACTGCACCTCTGCCCTCTCAAATTCCAGTAGGCCAGCCGCATTGTATCTTTGACGTGGGAAAACACAAATTCGATGGCACTCTATATCAATCGCGCAGCCACACACTTCATCCATGTTTTTGATTCTATCGATATCTCACGCCGATGATCCCTCCACTCTCTTCTCGTGGATCGCTCCTTCTATATATGATATATCCATGACTCTATTTCACAGACATTGCATATGTTACATTTTTTGTTTGAGATATCATCGACACATTGCCTCTGTTTCGCACAAACCATCTCTCTCACACCCACCCATGTACGTACCTGCACCTAAAGAAGAGGTGCACACAGGACGCACGTACTCACATCTTGTTCCTGGCCAGACCTGCGCGGGTACACGATGGAGTTCGTTTCTGTATGAAAAGGCAGCCCACGTGATAATTTGACGCGTGTAGCGGTTGTTTACTCGAAGGAGGGTCGTGTACCACATATAGACGGAACAAAGGTTGACTTGACACATTAGTATTAAATAAAGTTATATATTCCTCAATGGCACGTACAGAATATAAAATGATTGTCATGAGGAAAATGGAAAAATCCGCTCCACTATATAGAATGGAGCCTGCCTGCTGGGGTTTGTCTCTTGTCACAACATCTCACACAAGGCGGCGGTGGCCTCTCTCTCTCATCGTTGGTCAATGATCCGGCTGCATCCCATCTGCTGGCGGAAAGGGAGGATGTGCATCATTTCTCTGTTCGATGGCGTTGAGGCAGCACGTTCTGGTCTGCGGTACCCGCCGTTATCTCTGACCAAGCTCCAGCACGGCAGGGCTTTCGCCACTTGCTCGCTGCCGCAATATGGGCAGATCCCGGCCGCTGAGGCCCTCCTAGTTTCACCCCGATGACCCTCAGGTACAGCTTCCCCTGGCCTTGCTCCACTGCCCATCTTCCCACATTGCTGCTTGTGGAAAATCCTACATGTGGATCTTCTTTAGTTGTTTGCTTAAAATGTATCTCGGCTGGCGTACTTTCCATGTTGCAATCTTGTCCTCAAACCATTTTTGATAAACCACCATGCTGCTATCTTTCCATTATTACATGGAGTATGCTTCTTTTTTCGGCGTATGTGTCTTCAAATTGTGTTACTGGGTAGTAATTATTTCCTTTCTACCTCCTTTTGTAAACATGGCTGTCCATTTCACCTCGTTGCTATTGCAACCTTTTGGTGAACTGCACAAATCATTTTTTCCTTAAGAGTGTTTTGTGCAGTTCCGCCAAAATATCACACGGGCAACATTTTTACATTTCCGTGGGACTGCAGAAAGGGAGATTGGTTTTGCTATCCTCCTCATCCAACTCCGTGCCTGATCTTCTCCAACAAGTAGTTAGTACTAAAGAGAGATCACAGAGGTGATCGGCTTTTATTTGTGTGTATTATGTTTCATCATCTACTTCCACTATTATTGTAATCACACTGACTGGATATCTTTGCAAACATGGAAGGTCAGTGATATGTCTCCAACGTATCTATAATTTTTGATTGTTCCATGCTATTATATTATCTGTTTTGGATGTTTATGGGCTTTATTAAACACTTTTATATTATTTTTGGGACTAACCTATTAACCTAGAGCCCAGTGTCAGTTTCTATTTTTTCCTTGTTTTAGAGTATCGCAGAAAAGGAAAATCAAACGGAGTCCAATTGACCTGAAACTTCACGGAACTTATTTTTGGACCAGAAGAAGCCCACGGAGTATCGGAGATGGACCAGGAGAATCCTGGGCAGCCCACGAGGGTGGGGGGCGTGCCCACCCCCCTGGGCGCGCCCCTTGCCTCGTGGACAGCCCGGAGATCCACCGGCGTACTTCTTCCTCCTATATATATATATCCATATACCCTAAAAACTTCTAGGAGCAGAATAGATCGGGAGTTCCGCCGCCAGAAGCCTCTGTAGCCACCGAAAACCAATCTAGACCCGTTCTGGCACCCTGCCGGAGGGGGAACCCCTCACCAGTGGCCATCTTCATCATCCTGGCGCTCTCCATGACGAGGAGGGAGTAGTTCTCCCTCGGGGCTGAGGGTATGTACTAGTAGCTATGTGTTTGATCTCTCTCTCTCTCTCTCTCTCTCGTGTTCTTGAGGTGATATGATCTTGATGTATCGCGAGCTTTGCTATTATAGTTGGATCTTATGATGTTTCTTCCCCTCTACTCTCTTGTAATGGATTGAGTTTTCCCTTTGAAGTTATCTTATCGGATTGAGTCTTTAAGGATTTGAGAACACTTGATGTATGTCTTGCGTGGGATACCCGTGGTGACAATGGGGTATTCTATTGATCCACTTGATGTATGTTTTGGTGATCAACTTGCGGGTTTCGTCCATGAACGTATGCATAGGAGTTGGCACACGTTTTCGTCTTGACTCTCCAGTCTCTGATAGAATCTTTGGGGAACTCTTTGAAGTACTTTTTGTTGGTTTCAATAGATGAATATGAGATTGTGTGATGCATATCGTATAATCATACCCACAGATACTTGAGGTGACATTGGAGTATCTACGTGACATTAGGATTTTGGTTGATTTGTGTCTTAAGGTGTTATTCTAGTACGAACTCTATGATAGATTGAACGGAAAGAATAGCTTCATGTTATTTTACTACAGACTCTTGAATAGATCGATCAGAAAGGATAACTTTGAGGTGGTTTCATACCCTACCATAATCTCTTCGTTTGTTCTCCGCTATTAGTGACTTTGGAGTGACTCTTTGTTGCTTGTTGAGGGATAGTTATATGATCCAATTATGTTAATATTGTTGAGAGAACTTGCACTAGTGAAAGTATGAACCCTAGGCCTTGTTTCAACGCATTGCAATACCATTTGTGCTCACTTTTATCATTAGTTACTTTGCTGTTTTTATATTTTCAGATTATAAAAACCTTTATCTACCATCCATATTGCACTTGTATCACCATCTCTTCGCCGAACTAGTGCACCAATACAATTTACCATTGTATTGGGTGTGTTGGGGACACAAGAGACTCTTTGTTATTTGGTTGCAGGGTTGTTTGAGAGAGTCCATCTTCATCCTACGCCTCCCACGGATTGATAAACCTTAGGTCATCCACTTGAGGGAAATTTGCTACCGTCCTACAAACCTCTGCACTTGGAGGCCCAACAACGTCTACAAGAAGAAGGTTGTGTAGTAGACATCAAGCTCTTTTCTTGCGCCGTTGCCGGGGAGGTTAGCGCTTGAAGGTATATCTTTAGATCTTGCAATTGAGTCTTTTTGTTTCTTGTTTTAGCACTAGTTTAGTCTATAAAAGAAAACTACAAAAAAATGGAATTGAGTTTGCCTCATATGCTTCATCTTTTTAATATCTTTCGTGAGTATGATGGAAAGGAGAATTGTGCCAAAGTGTTAGAAGAAGAATGCATTAAAATGTTTGGCACTAAATATTTGAATGATGAGGATGATTGCAATGTTGTTAGTATGAATTCCTTGAATATCCATGATGCTAATGATATGCAAAGCCACAAGCTTGTGGAAGCTATTTTTGATAAATATGATATTTTTTGTCCCCCAAGTTTTGATGAGCAAATTTATTATGATGAAATCATGCCTCCTATTTATGATGATTATATTGATAAAAGTGGATTTGGAGAGGTCATGACTTTATTTTGTGATGAATCCACTATTTCGGAAGAGGTTCCAATTGATTGTGAGAACAAAGTTGATATCTATGATGATTATTGTGATGACATGTATGCTTTAAAGAATAATGATATCCATGAAACTTTTCATCATGATTTTAATTTTCAATTGCATCATGCCTCACATGATAGTTATTTTGTTGAGTTTGCTCCCACTACTATCCATGACAATAAATTTGCTTATGTGGAGAGTAATAAAATCTCTATGCTTGTAGATCATGAAAAGAATGCTATATGTGATGGTTATATTGTTGAATTTATTCATGATGCTACTGAAAATTATTATGAGGGAGGAATATATGCTTGTAGGAATTACAATAATATCAAGTTCCCTCTCTATGTGCTTAAAGTTTTAAAGTTAGGCTTGTTTTGCCTTCCTATGCTAGTTGATTATTGTTCCCATAAGTTGTTTAATCACAAAATCCCTATGCATAGGAAGAGGATTAGACATAAATGTGCTTTTCATATGCTTCATGATGCTCCCGTTATGTTTCAATTCTTATCTTTTATGTGAGCATCATTGAAATCATCATGCCTAACTAGGGGCGTTAAACGATAGCGCTTGTTGGGAGGCAACCCAATTTTATTCTTGTTCCTTGCTTTTGTTACTGTTTAGTAATAAATTATCTAGCCTCTGTTTTGGTTGTGTTTTTGTGTGTTTAATTAGTGTTTGTGCCAAGTGGAACCATTGGGAAGACTTGGGGAAAGTCTTTTTGATCTTGCTGTAAAAAACAGAAACTTTAGCGCTCACGAGAATTGCTGCCTTTTTTATTTGGAAAGTGATATTTAGTTAATTATTTTTGAAGATGATTAATAGATAAATTCCTCACGTCCAGCAATTTATTTTAGAATTTTTGGGGTTCCAGAAGTTTGCGTTAGTTACAGATTACTACAGACTGTTCTGTTTTTGACAGATTCTGTTTTTCGTGTGTTGTTTGCTTATTTTAATGAATCTATGTCTAGTAAAAGAGTTTATAAACCATAGAGAAGTTGGAATACAGTAGGTTTAACACCAATATAAATAAAGAATGAGTTCATTACAGTACCTTGAAGTGGTGTTTTGTTTTCTTTCGCTAACGGAGCTTACGAGTTTTCTGTTAAGTTTTGTGTTGTGAAGTTTTCAAGTTTTGGGTAAAGATTCGATGGATTATGGAATAAGGAGTGGCAAGAGCCTAAGATTGGGGATGCCCAAGGAACCCCAAGGAAATATTCAAGGACAACCAAGAGTCTAAGCTTGGGGATGCCCCGGAAGGCATCCCCTCTTTCATCTTCGTTCATCGGTAACTTTACTTGGAGCTATATTTTTATTCACCACATGATATGTGTTTTGCTTGGAGCGTCATTTTATTTTATTTAGTTTTGCTTGCTGTTTGAATAAAATACCAAGATATGAAATTATTAAATGTTAGAGAGTCTTCACATAGTTACATAATTATTCAACTACTTATTGATCTTCACTTATATTTTTCGGAGTAGTTTGTTGTTGCTCTAGTGCTTCACTTATATCTTTTTAGAGCACGGTGGTGGTTTTATTTTATAGAAATAGATGAACTCTCATGCTTCACTTATATTATTTTTAGAGTCTTTAGAACATCATGGTAATTTGCTTTGGTTATGAATTTAGTCCTAATATGATGGGCATCCAAGAGGGATATAATAAAAACTTTCATATAAGTGCATTGAATACTAAGAGAAGTTTGATGCTTGATAATTGTTTTGAGATATGAAGATAGTGATATTAGAGTTGTGCTAGTTGCGTAATTGTGAATTTGAGAAATACTTGTGTTGAAGTTTGCAAGTCCCGTAGCATGCACGTATGGTGACTGTTGTGTAACAAATTTGAAACATGAGGTGTTATTTGATTGTCTTCCTTATGAGTGGCGGTCGGGGACGAGCGATGGTCTTTTCCTACCAATCTATCCCCCTAGGAGCATGCACGTAATGCTTGGTCTTTTATGACTTGTAGATTTTGAAATAAGTATGTGAGTTCTTTATGACTAATGTTGAGTCCATGGATTATACGCACTCTCACCCTTCCATCATTGCTAGCCTCTTCAGTACCGTGCATTGCCCTTTCTCACCTTGAGAGTTGGTGCAAACTTGGCCGGTGCATCCAAACCCCATGATATGATACACTCTATCACACATAAACCTCCTTATATCTTCCTCAAAACAGCCACCATACCTACCTATTATGGCATTTCCATAGCCATTCCGAGATATATTGCCATGCAACTTTCCACCATTCCGTTTATTATGACACACTTCATCATTGTCATATTGCCTTGCATGATCATGTAGTTGACATCGTATTTGTGGCAAAGCCACCATGCATAATTTATCATACATGTCACTCTTGATTCATTGCCCATCCCGGTACACCGCCAGAGGTATTCATATAGAGTCATATCTTGTTCTAGTATCGAGTTCTAATCATTGAGTTGTAAATAAATAGAAGTGTGATGATCATAATTAATAGAACATTGTTCCCCAAAAAAGAGAAAGTCCAAAAAAAAGGAAGGCCCCAAAAAAAGAAAATAAAAAGGGGCAATGCTACTATCCTTTTTCCACACTTGTGCTTCAAAGTAGCACCATGATCTTTATGTAGAGAGTCTCTTGTTTTGTCACTTTCATACACTTGTGGGAATTTTTCATTATAGAACTCGGCTTGTATATTTCAACAATGGGCCTCCTCAAGTGCCTTAGGTCTTCGTGAGCAAGCAAGTTGGATGCACACCCACTTAGTTCCTTTTGTTGAGCTTTCATACATTTATAGCTCTAGTGCATCCGTTGCATGGCAATCCCTACTCCTTGCATTGACATCAATTGATGGGCATCTCCCTAGCCCATTGATTAGCCGCATCGATGTGAGACTTTCTCCTTTTTGTCTTCTCCTCATAACCCCCTCATTATATTCTATTCCACCCATAGTGATATATCCATGGCTCACGCTCATGTATTGCGTGAAAGTTGAAAAAAGTTTGAGATTACTAAAGTATGAAATAATTGCTTGGCTTGTCATCGGGGTTGTGCATGATGAGAGCATTCTTGTGTGACGAAAATGGAGCCTGACAAAACTATGATTTTGTAGGGTGAACTTTCTTTGGCGATGTTATTTTGAGAAGACATGATTGCTTAGTTAGTATGCTTGAAGTATTATTATTATTATTTCAATATTAAACTTTTGTCTTGAATCTTATGGATCTGAATATTCATGCCAAAATGAAGAGAATTACTTAGAGAAATATGTTAGGTAGCATTCCACATCAAAAATTCTGTTCTTATCATTTACCTACTCGAGGACGAGCAGGCATTAAGCTTGGGGATGCTGATAAGTCTCCAACGTATCTATAATTTTTTATTGTTCCATGTTATTATATTATCTATTTTGGATGTTTATGGGCTTTATTAAACACTTTTATATTATTTTTGGGACTAACCTATTAACCTAGAGCCCAGTGTCAGTTTCTGATTTTTCCTTGTTTTAGAGTATCGCAGAAAAGGAAAACCAAACGGAGTCCAATTGACCTGAAACTTCACGGAACTTATTTTTGGACCAGAAGAAGCCCACAGAGTATCGAAGATGGACCAGGAGAATCCCGGGCTGCCCACGAGGGTGGGGGGCGCGCCCACCCCCTGGGCGTGCCCCCCTGCCTCGTGGACAGCCCGGTGATCCACCGGCGTACTTCTTCCTCCTATATATATCCATATACCCTAAAAATTTCGGGGAGCAGAATAGATCGGGAGTTCCGCTGCCAGAAGCCTCCGTAGCCACTGAAAACCAATCTAGACCCGTTCCGGCACCCTGCCGGAGGGGGCACCCCTCACCGATGGCCATCTTCATCATCCCGGCGCTCTCCATGACGAGGAGGGAGTAGTTCTCCTTCGGGGCTGAGGGTATGTACTAGTAGCTATGTGTTTGATCTCTCTCTCTCTCTCGTGTTCTTGAGGTGATACGATCTTGATGTATCGCGAGCTTTGCTATTATAGTTGGATCTTATGATGTTTCTTCCCCTCTACTCTCTTGTAATGGATTGAGTTTTCCCTTTGAAGTTCTCTTATCGGATTGAGTCTTTAAGGATTTGAGAACACTTGATATATGTCTTGCATGGGATACCCGTGGTGACAATGGGGTATTCTATTGATCCACTTGATGTATGTTTTGGTGATCAACTTGCAGGTTCCGCCCATGAACGTATGCATAGGGGTTGGCACACGTTTTCGTCTTGACTCTCCGGTAGAATCTTTGGGGCACTCTTTGAAGTACTTTGTGTTGGTTTCAATAGATGAATATGAGATTGTGTGATGCATATCATATAATCATACCGACGGATACTTGAGGTGGCATTGGAGTATCTACGTGACATTAGGATTTTGGTTGATTTGTGTCTTAAGGTGTTATTCTAGTACGAACTCTATGATAGATTGAACGGAAAGAATAGCTTCATGTTATTTTACTACAGACTCTTGAATAGATCGATCAGAAAGGATAACTTTGAGGTGGTTTCATACCCTACCATAATCTCTTCGTTTGTTCTCCGCTATTAGTGACTTTGGAGTGACTATTTTGTTGCTTGTTGAGGGATAGTTATATGATCCAATTATGTTAATATTGTTGAGAGAACTTGCACTAGTGAAAGTATGAACCCTAGGCCTTGTTTCAACGCATTGCAATACCGTTTGTGCTCACTTTTATCATTAGTTGCCTTGCTGTTTTTATATTTTCAGATTACAAAACCTTTATCTACCATCCATATCGCACTTGTATCACCATCTCTTCGCCGAACTAGTGCACCAATACAATTTACCATTGTATTGGGTGTGTTGGGGACACAAGAGACTCTTTGTTATTTGGTTGTAGGGTTGTTTGAGAGAGACCATCTTCATCCTACGCCTCCCACGGATTGATAAACCTTAGGTCATCAACTTGAGGGAAATTTGCTACTGTCCTACAAACCTCTGCACTTGGAGGCCCAACAACATCTACAAGAAGAAGGTTGTGTAATAGACATCAAGCTCTTTTCTGGCGCTGTTGCCGGGGAGGTTAGCGCTTGAAGGTATATCTTTAGATCTTGCAATCAAATCTTTTTGTTTCTTGTTTTAGCACTAGTTTAGTCTATAAATGAAAACTACAAAAAAATGGAATTGAGTTTGCCTCATACGCTTCATATTTTTAATATCTTTCGTGAGTATGATGGAAAGGAAAATTGTGCCAAAGTGTTAGAAGAAGAATGCATTAAAATGTTTGGCACTAAATATTTGAATGATGAGTATGTTGCAATGTTGTTAGTATGAATTCCTTGAATATCCATGATGCTAATGATATGCAAAGCCACAATCTTGGGGAAGCTATTTTTGATAAAGATGATATTTTTTGTCCACCAAGTTTTGATGAGCAAATTTATTATGATGAAAGCATGCCTCCTATTTATGATGATTATATTGATAAAAGTGGATTTGGAGAGGTCATGACTTTATTTTGTGATGAATCCACTATTTAGGAAGAGGTTCCAATTGATCCATGGTAGTTTCATTTGTATTTGATGGAATGTTGTAACGAGATAATCTTGAGGCAAGAGGACACATGCAATCCTAAGTTGAAACCTTCTTTTTCCCGCGGGAACCAAAGTTGAAACCTTCATAGCATCACAGTACAATTTCATTAAAATTATGCGTACATATAAACAAATCCTAAAGGATTGATAGCAATGCCAGAAAGAATTCAACTTCGTTTCACCGACATGAGGGACATCCTTCATCCGGCTCCACCTGCCATGCAGGAATATTGAGTGCACAATTGCAGGGAAAGATTCACCCAGGTCGTTGTGCCACAGTAGTAATGACTAGTGAGTAGTCAAATCAGAAAGCCCCATGATGTCTACTACACAACCTTCTTCTTGTAGACATTGTTGGGCCTCCAAGTGCAGAGGTTTGTAGGATAGTAACAAATTTCCCTCAAGTGGATGACCTAAGGTTTATCAATCCGTAGGAGGCGTAGGATGAAGATGGTCTCTCTCAAGCAACCCTGCAACCAAATAACAAAGAGTCTCTTGTGTCCCCAACACACCCAATACAATGGTAAATTGTATAGGTGCGCTAGTTCAGCGAAGAGATGGTGATACAAGTGGTATATGGATAGTAGATAAAGGTATTTGTAATCTGAAATTATAAAAACAGCAAGGTAGCAAGTGATAAAAGTGAGCATAAATGGTATTGCAATGATAGGAAATAAGGCCTAGGGTTCATACTTTCGCTAGTGTAAGTTCACTCAACAATACTAACATAATTGGATCACATAACCATCCCTCAACATGCAACAAAGAGTCACTCCAAAGTCACTAATAGCGGAGAACGAACGAAAAGATTATGGTAGGGTACAAAACCACCTCAAAGTTATTCTTTCCAATCAATCTGTTGGGCTATTCCTATAAGTGTCACAAACAGCCCTAGAGTTCATACTAGAATAACACCTTAAGACACAAATCAACCAAAACCCTAATGTCACCTAGATACTCCAATGTCACCTCAAGTATCCGTGGGTATGATTATATGATATGCGTCACACAATCTCAGATTCATCTATTCAACCAACACAAAGGACCTCAAAGAGTGCCCCAAAGTTCCTACCGGAGAATCACGACGAAAACATGTGCCAACCCCTATGCATAGGTTCATGGGAGGAACCCGCAAGTTGATCACCAAAACATACATCAAGTGAATCACGTGATATCCCATTGTCACCACAGATATCCACGACAAGACATACATCAAGTGTTCTCAAATCTATAAAGACTCAATCCGATAAGATTACTTCAAGGGGGAAACTCAATTCATTACAAGAGAGTAGAGGGGGAGGAGAAACATAAGATCCAACTATAATAGCAAAGCTCGCGATACATCAAGATCGTGCCAAATCAAGAACACAAGAGAGAGAGAGATCAAACACATAGCTACTGGTACATACCCTTAGCCACGAGGGTGAACTACTCCCTCCTCGTCATGGAGAGCGCTGAGATGATGAAGATGGCCACCGGTGAGGGTTCCCCCCTCCGGCAGGGTGCCTGAACAAGGTCCCGATTGACTTTTGGTGGCTACAGAGGCTTCTAGCGGCGGAACTCCCGATCTAATGTATGTTCTGGAAGTTTTACTATACGTAGGTATATATGGGTGCAAGGGGTACGTCGGTGGAGCTTCGGGGGCCCCACGAGGCAGGGGGCGCGCCCCCACCCTCGTGGCCAGCTCCCGTATCTTCTAACATAGAGTCCAAGTCTATCTGATGGCTTTCCTTCCAAAAATAACTTCTCCAGTTGATTTTGTTCCGTTTTGACTCCGTCTGATATTCCTTTTCTTCAAAACACTGAAATGGTCATAAAACAGCAAATCTGGGTTGGGCCTTCGGTTAATAGGTTAGTCCCAAAAATAATATAAAAGTCGATAATAAAGCCCAATATTGCCCAAAACAGCAGATAATATAGCATGGAGCAATCAAAAAGTATAGATACGTTGGAGACGTATCAAGCATCCCCAAGCTTAATTCCTGCTTGTCCTCGAGTAGGTAAATGACAAAAAAGATAATTTTTGATGTGGAATGCTAGTTGGCATAATTTCAATGTAATTCTTCTTACTTTTGATATGAATATTCAGATCCGAAAGATTCAAGACAAAAGTTCATATTGACATAAAAATAATAATACTTCAAGCATACTAACTAAGCAATTATGTCTTCTCAAAATAACATGGCCAAAGAAAGTTCATCCCTACAAAATCATATAGTTTATTCATGCTCCATTTTCATCACACAAGAATGCTCTCATCATGCACAACCCCGATGACAAGCCAAGCAATTGTTTCATACTTTAGTAATCTCAAACCTATAAACTTTCACGCAATACATGAGCGTGAGCCATGGATATAGCACTATGGGTGGAATAGATAATGAGGGGGTTATGTGGAGAAGACAAAAAAGGAGAAAGTCTCACATCAACGAGGCTAATCAATGGGCTATGGAGATGCCCACCGATTGATGTTAATGCAAGGAGTAGGGATTGCCATGCAACGGATGCACTAGAGCTATAAATGTATGAAAGCTCAACAAAAGAAACTAGTGGATGTGCATCCAACTTGCTTGCTCACGAAGACCTAGGGCACTTTAGGAGGCCCATTGTTGGAATATACAAGCCAAGTTCTATAATGAAAAATTCCCACTAGTATATGAAAGTGACAGAACAAGAGACTCTCTATCATAAAGATCATGGTGTTGCTTTGAAGCACAAGTGTGGAAAAAGGATAGTAGCATTGTCCCCCCCCTTTTTTGGCCTTTCTCTTTTTTATTTGGCCTTTTTTGGGACAATGCTCTATTAATGATGATCATCACACTTCTATTTATTTACAACTCAATGGTTACAACTCGATACTAGAACAAAGTATGACTCTATATGAATGCCTCCGGCGGTGTACCGAGATATGCAATGAATCAAGAGTGAAAAGTATGAAAGAATTATGAACGGTGGCTTTGCCACAAATACTATGTCAACTACATGATCATGCTAAGCAATATGACAATGATGAATGTGTCATGATGAACGGAATGGTGGAAAGTTGCATGGCAATATATCTCGAAATGGCTATGGAAATGCCATAATAGGTTGGTATGGTGGCTGTTTTGAGGAAGATATAAGGAGGTTTATGTGTGACAGAGCGTATCATATCACGGGGTTTGGATGCACTGGTGAAGTTTGCACCAACTCTCAATGTGAGAAAGGGCAATGCACGGTACCGAAGAGGCTAGCAAGGATGGAAGGGTGAGAGTGCGTATAATCCATGGACTCAACATTAGTCATAAAGAACTCACATACTTATTGCAAAAATCTACAAGTCATCAAAAACCTCGGCACTACGCGCATGCTCCTAGGGGGATAGAGGTAGGAAAAGACCATTGCTCGTCCCCGACCGCCACTCATAAGGAGGACAATCAAATAACACCTCATGTTTCAAATTTGTTACATAACGTTTACCATACGTGCATGCTACAGGACTTGCAAACTTCAACACAAGCATTTCTCAATTGGGAAAACTTTGTTTTTGCCACTCTAGCTTTTGCCAATTTTGCTTATGCCAATCTATAATTTGACATGTCACTTTTGCCACTCTTGGGTTTTGACAATACATCACAAACGCCATTCCATGGCAAAAACGATATTGTTTTATTTCACTTTTGCCACTCTCAGCTTTTGACAATGTATCACAATTGCCACTCTGAAAATGTTGCTTTTGCCACGGAATGGCAAAAGTGATATATTGTCAAAACTAAGAGTGGCAAAAGTGAAATGTCAAATTCTAGAGTGGCATAAGCAAAGTGGGCAAAAACTAGAGTGGCAAAAACAAAGTTTTCCCTTCTCAATTTCACAACTACTCAACTAGCACGACTTTGATATTATTACCTCCATATCTCAAAACAATCATCAAGTATCAAACTTCTCTTAGTATTCAACACACTCATAAGAGAATTTTATTATTCTTGAATACCTAGCATATTAGGATTTTAAGAAAATTACCATGCTATTTAAGACTCTCAAAATAATATAAGTGAAGCATGAGAGTTCATCTATTTCTACAAAATAAAACTACCACCATGCTCTAAAAGGTATAAGTGAAGCACTAGAGCGACAAATTACTCCGAAAGATATAAGTGAAGATTCATGGGTAGTCGAATAATTATGCAACTATGTGAAGATTCTCTAACATTTAAGAATTTCAGATCTTGGTATTTTATTCAAACAGCAAGCAAAGCAAAATAAAATGACATTCTAAGAATGGCAAACATCATGTGTAGAAGCAAAAGCTTAGGATCAACCGAAACTAACCGATAATTGTTGAAGAAGAAAGGTGGATGCCAACCGGGGCATCCCCAAGCTTAGATGCTTTAGAATTCTTGAAATATTATCTTGGGGTGCCTTGGGCATACCCAATCTTGAGCTTTTGTGTCTCCTTAATTCCTCTCATATCACGGTCTCCCTAAATCTCGAAAGCTTCATCCACACAAAACTCAACAAGGACTCATGAGATAAGTTAGTATAAACCATTGCAAAAACCTTATCATACTCTACTGTAGCAAATCACTAAAATTATTATTCAATATTGCATACTAAATTCCTCTGCATATTTAATAGTCCTATCCTCAAATAGAATCATTAAAGAAGCAAACATATGCAAACAATGCAAACATAACAGCAATCTGCCTAAACAGGATAGTCTATAAAGAATGCTGCAACATCCATACTTCCCTAGCTCCAAAAATTATGAAAGAAAACTCCCATTGTAGTAAATTTATCAGAGCTTAATATGCAAAAGGTTTTAACATTTTATCACATTCTGACTTTTCTAGGGAATTATTGCAACAGCGGTAAACTTTCTGTTTTCAAACAGCAACATGTATACTTGTAACATAGGCATAGTAAAGGCTATCAATGCCACTTTTATTGAAATAAAAGATGCAAAACATTGTTCTAAATAACAGCAAGCAAATTCTAACAAAATAAATTGACGCTCCAAGCAAAACACATATCATGTGGCGAATAAAAATATAGCTCCAAGTAAAGTTACCGATGAACGAAGACGAAAGAGGGGATGCCTTCCGGGGCATCCACAAGCTTAGGCTCTTGGCTATCCTTTAATATTACCTTGGGGTGCCTTGGGAATCCCCAAGCTTAGGCTCTTGCCACTCCTTATTCCATAGTCCATCGAATCCTTACCCAAAACTTGGAAACTTCACAACACAAAACTTAACAGAAAACTCGTAAGCTCCGTTAGTATAAGAAAATAAATCACCACTTCAAGGTATTGTAATGAACTCATTCTTTATTTATATTGGTGTTAAACCTAATGTATTCCAACTTCTCTATGGTTTATAAACTATTTTACTAGCCATAGATTCATCAAAATAAGTAAACAACACATCAAAAACAGAATCTGTCAAAAACAGAACAGTCTGTAGTAATCTGAATCAAACGTATACTTACGGAACTCATAAAATTCTCAAATAAATTGTTTTACCTGAGTAATTTGTCTATTAATCATGTGCAAAAATAATTAACTAAATATCACTCTCCAAAAAAATGGCAGCAATTCTCGTGAGTGCTAAAGTTTCTGTTTTTTAAAGCATGATCTTAAAGACTTTCCCCAAGTCTTCCCAAAGGTTCTACTTGGCACAAACACTAATTAAAAGCATAAAACCACATCTAAACAGAGGCTATATGAATTATTTATTACTAAACAGGAACAAAAATCAAGGGACAAAAATAAAATTGGGTTGCCTCCCAACAAGCGCTATCGTTTAACGCCCCTAGCTAGGCATGATGATTTCAATGATGCTCACATAAAAGATAAGAATTGTAACGTAAAGAGAGCATCGTGAAGAATATGACTAGAACATTTAAGTCTAACCCACTTCCTATGCATAGGGATTTTGTGAGCAAACAACTTGTCGGAACAAGAATCAACTTGCATAGGAAGGTAAAACAAGCATAACTTCAAAATTTTAAGCACATAGAGAGGAAACTTGATATTATTGCAATTCCTACAAGCATATGTTCCTCCCTCATAATAATTTTCAGTAGCATCATGAATGAATTCAACAATATAACCAGCACCTAAAGCATTCTTTTCATGATCTACAAGCATAGAAATTTTATTACTCTCCACATAAGCAAATTTCTTCTCAATCAGAATAGTGGGAGTATCATAAGAGACTTGAATACTATAAATTGTTTCTACATTAAAAGAGTAATGTTCAGAAAAAAGGTAATCATAATCATGAAAAGTTTTATAAATATAATCCTCACTACTTTTTATAGCATATGTATCATCACAATAATTATCATAAGTAGGAGGCATGTTATTATCATTGTAAATTTGTATATCAAAACTTGGGATACTAAAAATATCATCTTCATTAAGCGTAGCATCCCCAAGCTTGGGACAAACATTAATTGCAGCAAATATATTCTCAAAAACATCATCTTCATCAAATATAGCATCCCCAAGCTTGGGCCTTTTCATATCATAAGCATAATCACTCTCATCATTAATAGTATGGATAGCACCAATAGTATAGCAATTATCATATTATTCCTAGCAAGTGCCAAAAAGATTTTCAAGATCATAAGAAGTATCATTACCTTCCATAATTATATTTTCATGAGGCACAATAGTAATAGGGGCAGCATTATTTGGGAGAGACATCTTTTTACCTCTCTTCCTTTTTCTTTTCTTCTTCTTCACCACATCATGTGTGGGTTCAATCCTCTTTTTGGAGCTCCTTATTAATGAGATTGGTGGAATAGGAGGCTCATCCTCGTTACCTGATTCATCATAAGAAATAATAGGAGGATATTGGGAAGTCTCTTCCCTTTCATTAGTATTCTCTTCATGTTCCATTTGTTTTCTTTTCTTTATGTAGTTGGAAATATAAGGATTTTCAATACAATTCACCGCACAATACATATAAATTTTCTCTAGATCAAAATGAAGAACTTTATCAATGGCAAATTTTGGAATATCCTTAGTTATACGTTTCATTTCTTCGTAGCCCATAAGAAGACTAAGCTCTTTATGATGCTCAAGGGTAATCAAATTATCACAATTTTTGGATACGATTCGGTCATGAAACAATTTGCATTGGAGATTTAAATGACCATGTTCATTGCAAAGTTCACAAGGGGCACGAAAAATATTGAAATTTTCAGCACAATCATCAAGACTTTCTTGCAAGAATTCAGTTTCTAAGTACTTATGCCTCTTGCAATATCTATCTTCCCTATTTGGTGTGTACTTACAAACCCAATGCACTCCATAAAAATTGACATGTTTATAGGAGACATTTTCATCATAACTAGTGCAATCATCATTAGTATCATGTATATTCAAAGAATTCGTACTAACAACATTGCAATCATGCTCATCATTCAAATATTTAGTGCCAAACATTTTATAGATTTCTTCTTCTAGAACTTGAGTACAATTATCCTTTCCATCATACTCACGAAAGATATTAAAAAGGTGAAGCGTATGAGACAAACTCAATTCCATTTTTTAAAAGTTTTCTTTTATAAACTAAACTAGTGATAAAACAAGAAACTAAAAGACTCGATTGCAAGATCTAAAGATATACCTTCAAGCACTCACCTCCCCGACAACGGCGCCAGAAAAGAGCTTGATGTCTACTACACAACCTTCTTCTTGTAGACATTGTTGGGCCTCCAAGTGCAGAGGTTTGTAGGACAGTAGCAAATTTCCCTCAAGTGGATGACCAAAGGTTTATCAATCCGTAGGAGGCGTAGGATGAATATGGTCTCTCTCAAGCAACCCTGCAACCAAATAACAAAGAGTCTCTTGTGTCCCCAACACACCCAATACAATGGTAAATTGTATAGGTGCACTAGTTCAGCGAAGAGATGGTGATACAAGTGGTATATGGATAGTAGATAAAGGTATTTGTAATCTAAAATTATAAAAAAAGCAAGGTAGCAAGTGATAAAAGTGAGCATAAACGGTATTGCAATGATAGGAAATAAGGCCTAGGGTTCATACTTTTGCTAGTGTAAGTTCCCTCAACAATACTAACATAATTGGATCACATAACTATCCCTCAACATGCAACAAAGAGTCACTCCAAAGTCACTAATAGCAGAGAACGAATGAAGAGATTATGGTAGGGTACGAAACCACCTCAAAGTTATTCTTTCCAATCAATCTGTTGGGCTATTCCTATAGTGTCACAAACAGCCCTAGAGTTTATACTAGAATAACACCTTAAGACACAAATCAACCAAAACCCTAATGTAACCTAGATACTCCAATGTCACCTCAAGTATCCGTGGGTATGATTATACAATATGCGTCACACAATCTCAGATTCATCTATTCAACCAACACAAAGGACCTCAAAGAGTGCCCCAAACTTCCTACCGGAGAATTACGACAAAAACGTGTGCCAACCCCTATGCATAGGTTCATGGACGGAACCCGCAAGTTGATCACCAAAACATACAACAAGTGAATCACGTGATATCCCATTGTCACCATAGATATCCACAGCAAGACATACATCAAGTGCTCTCAAATCTATAAAGACTCAATCCGATAAGATTACTTCAAGGGGGAAACTCAATTCATAACAAGAGAGTAGAGGGGGAGGAGAAATATAAGATCCAACTATAATAGCAAAGCTCGCGATACATCAAGATCGTGCCAAATCAAGAACACGAGAGAGAGAGGGAGATCAAACACACAACTACTGGTACATACCCTCAGCCCCGAGGGTGAACTACTCCCTCCTCGTCATGGAGAGCACCGGGATGATGAAGATGGCCACCGGTGAGGGTACCCCCCTCCGGCAGGGTGCCGGAACAGGGTCCCGATTGACTTTTGGTGGCTACAGAGGCTTCTGGCGGCGGAACTCCCGATCTAATCTCTGTTCTAGAAGTTTTATGATACGTAGGTATATATGGGTGCAAGGGGTACGTCGGTGGAGCTTCGGGGGCCCCATGAGGCAGGGGGGCGCGCCCTAAGGGGGTGGGCGCGCCCCCACCCTCGTGGCCAGCTCCCATATCTTCTGAGAGAGAGTCCAAGTCTATCCGGTGGCTTTCCTTCCAAAAATAACTTCTCCAGTTGATTTCATTCCGTTTCGACTCCGTCTGATATTCCTTTTCTTCAAAACACAGAAATAGGCATAAAACATCAAATCTGGGCTGGGCCTCCGGTTAATAGGTTAGTCCCAAAAATAATATAAAAGTGGATAATAAAGCCCAATATTGCCCAAAATAGTAGATAATATAGCATGGAGCAATCAAAAATTATAGATACGTTTGAGACGTATCACCCCACCTTTGCCACAGTAAGTTGCTCGGACGAAGCAACCATCATTTCTCTGTTCGTTGAATCCACTGGTACTCTCATATTCCCAGAGTGATAAGTTGCTCGGGCGAAGCAACCATGACTTCACCTTTCCCACAGTAAGTACTAGTACCTCCTCTTTTACTCTAGAAACAAGCACACGCGAATATTGGACGGTAGCAGCACAATAACTGAATCAAAAATCAAAACCAACCAATGAACTACTATACTAATGGTGAGTGTTTGCTAGTATCATGTACTCCGTTTGTCCATGTATATAGGGCTTAATGTCTTTTCTGAAACTAACTTTGTCCCTATTTGGATCCATGGGTTAGAGTTAGTTTGAGCTAGTTGGGGCTCAAATAGCCCTAAAGTATCCAAGCATGAGGGTTAAATTGGAGCAAGTTGCACTGAACCCACCAAAAAAACTATCCCACCCAAGAGGTGCTAATTGGAGATAGTTCTCATTGGGCCCACTAAAAATCATTTTTCTCTCTCCATCAAGTGCATTTATTGTCAATCTAACCCTGTCACCCAAACACCTCTTTGGATACAGTTAGTTCAGGGTTCACTGGTGCGCGTCGGTCCTAAACAAATGGTTTTAACCCCTTTCCATGACGACATCTGGAACCGTCACCAAGTGAGTGTGGGCAATAGGGGGGTCCTTCCCACACGACCCAGAAACCATCGGGGATATGCCCTCCTGGCACACATGTTCGGCAAAATGAGGTCGTGTGCGACCGGCGAGTGCTCAAATACGGAAATACATACAATACAGCTAAAAAAATATAATTATATGGCGAAATTGTTTCCGGTCGCAAGTACATCCCACACAGTCAGTCCCGCTAAACATTTCCATTCGTATGTACATCCCACACAGTCGCTCCAAGGAAAACATTTCCGTTCACAGGTACATCACACATAATTTTTCCCGTTAAATCGTTTGTGATAGCGTTGCCATTGCATAGGATATTAATAATTTTATTGTTTGTGTTATTGAATGCATAACACACGGTGCGTAGAAAGAAACTGTGTGGCAAAGGCTGTCCATGACACACACTTTTTATGTGATAAACGTTTGCGCAAGGTGGCCTAACACAAACAGTTTTCAAGAGAAAGTCGTGTGTGCAGTGGAGATTGATCGCACACGTAGTGGATCCTAGAAACGTTTCTGATTCCACGTATATCGCAGACGTTTCGCTTTCGCAAACCATCTGCGGTGTAATCCCTATTTAATCCATAATTAGTCCAATTAATCCCTAATAAAATCACATGTTATGAATTTGAAAGTAGGCATCACTTATTTCATACCCAACCATGTTTATTACAAATATAGGTTCAACCACGAATCCATAATTCAATGCACATGTACATATACTGAAGAACTACAGAAGCACCAAGTAAAGAATGATGAACCATAGTTGTACTAAAGACTATAAAGAGAGAGGCGAAATACATTCTGGTTGCTGGAGAAGGTGAAGCGGAATGCCCATATTGTTCCCTTCTCCATGCGTAAGGCGCGCATGACTCTATGCCAACCCCTTGTGATGGCTTCCCGTCCATCCTTCATTGTCTTCATTAGAACTTCTCGATGCTCATTCTAGTCTGGATGAAATACTTTAACCTTCATTGTGTGTCCACCAGTCATGTACTTTGCGAGGTAATCTTGAGTGAACTGCTTCGGGAACCACTGAGAATGAAAAAGACTCAGACATTGTTGTCTAACAACTCATTATGGGCAGTAAAAAGAGAAGGCTGCAGAGTTTGTAGTTACCATCCTACAGCTCACTGTTGTGTTGGATAGAGCATAAACAAATAATTTGCTTGCCACCATTCGTATCTTTTTGCTAATAATCCTTATCAGTTTCCTCACTTGATGCTTGTTCATTAATATCTCATTGCCCCATACGCAAAAGGGGTCGATGCGTGGATCCTTGCCAAGGGCATATGTATGTACAAGCAACAAGTCAATATTAGAAGCTAACTAGTCTCCAGGCCTGGATCTATATGCACTACATTATGGAATGACGGGGGGGGGGGGGGGGGGGGGGGAGTACAAGCCGAGGGATGAAGCTAACCTCGGCGGAAAATGGTGGCCACTCCCGTTGTTGTCCTGTATAAGTAGTGGAAAGGCATGATAAGTACATCAATCTTAACATCAAACACATATAGAAAAGGTAAACAACATCATCTCCAAATGATAGCTTGAATGTGTTGGTTTCAGCATGCTGTTAAAGCAGATATAGAATGGAAGGCAATGTTACCGACAGCAGGCTTAACAGCCATCAAATATTGCAATTCAAACTAGTATTGTTGAAAATGAATAGAACATAGGTAATGCTTAAACATCACACCGGATAAATGTGTAAAACTGAAATAAAGGGCATGTGTTAACTACACCAGGAATAACTGGAACCAAATATAGCCATTCAAACTGGTATTGATGTAGTCGAGCGGCACAGTTCCAACTTGCACATAATGAACCACACATTGTGAATGACTGAAATAAACAAGGCATACATGACTAGTATAACAACCAAATATAGCCATTGAAAACTAGACAGAGTCTCACTGCAACCAACCTAACAAGCAAATACAGATAAACAGGGCATATGCTTGAAAACTGGACAAATGCTCATTGCAACCAACCTAACAAGCAGATAAAGATAAACAAGGAATCTGCTTGATAACAGGAGAAATGCTAAAAAAGCAACCTAACAACCAAATACAGATAAACAAGGCATCTGCTTGATAACTGGACAAATGCTAAAAAAAGCAACCTAACAACCAAATACAGATAAACAAGGCATCTGCTTGATAACTAGACAAATACTCACTGCAACCAAACTAAGAACCAAATACAGATAAACAAGGCATCTGCTTGATAACTGAAAAAATGCTCACTCCAACCAACCTAACAACCAAATACAGATAAACAAGGTATCTACTCACTCAAACAACCAAATATAGCCATTCGTGAAACTAAAGTGGACAATTCATACTTAAACATCACATAGACCTATTGAACAATACATTTTTGCATAACTGAAATAATTAAACACAGCATAGTTAAAGCACCGCACGACAAATGCTACTACAACAAAGGGTACGGGTTGGCAAGCTAGAAAAGGTAATATTTGCTGGTAGAATGTTGCCTCACATTTCATGGACGGGATCCTTCCAGTTGGAAGAGCACAGACCCATGGTGCGCTCTCTGATATCACAGATGGGCTGTTTCACCTTGGAAGAACCTTTGTGGGTGCCCTCCTCATGGTCGTGGTCGTGGTCGATGAGATCTGACTTGGCAATTGAGGATCCCAAGCCGCCGCCGTATAATGTGTCCTTCGAAAGTGACAAAATGGGCTTGATGGCATATAAAGCTCGCAAATCCTTGACCGCTTGGCGGAGGAGATCAGCGACAGGGCCGTCGAAGAGATCGACGGCAGTTGAACCAAAGGGGTTGGGGATGGACCACTTAACCTGTGACATGGCCCGCGTGAAGCCGTCGGTGTGGACGAGCTTGATGTCGTAGCCAGCTTTCCTGAGATACAGCAATACGCTAGCCTGCTGACATGAAGCCTTCGGCATGGCAACATAGTCAACGTCTTCGCCGTCTTCCGTGACGATGTGTTGCTCTGGGATCGACAGGTCTGGGCGAAAGGCGGCCACCTCGCCAATGTCCGACGGAGAGGCCATGATAAACCTCTTCTTGGCCGAACGCTCGTCAGGCTCCTCGGGATACGTGGTCGAGCTTACGCTGCGACATTTTGGAGCAGGGGACGTGGATCTGGCGGGGAGGGACACCACAGGAATCATCTAAAAACTCAGGGGAGTGGGGCGATGGTATGGGATTCGCTGGATAACCTGAACTTTATTATCTAAGCTAGGAGGAACGGGCATACCGGCAGGGTTGGCGGTGGCGGCCGCGAGCTAGGGTTCGAAGGGGGGAGGGGGGCGGGTGGGGGACTGTGGAGGGGGTGGTGGTGTTTGAGGAAACGCTGCAACTACTGAAAATTTTAGTAATGGTGGGTGGAGATGGTGGTGGACGAGGGAGGGCGACGGTTCAAATGCCTCGGCTGCTAAAATTTTACTATAAGATCGGTGCTGGAGGAGTGTGGGCGAGGGTTGAAGTACGATGGCTACTAAAATTTGGGTAAAGGAATTGATGCGGGGCGGGAGTGTCCAAGATCGCGCACGGTCCAATAACAATATGCGTGTATGATAATAAGGAAAAGTGGCGCAGATCCGCCGATTTTTGCAATGCTCAAGGCGAGTAGTTTGTTTTTTTATATTTCTAGCTAGCTGGTCTATCGCACATGGTTTGCCCTAATTTCCAAATTAACTTACCTGCCTTTAGCTTCCATAGGTGGTGGTTTTACAGCGCACTTGCATCGCACACAGTTAAGCCAGTACCTCCACCCTTTGCTCGCGCTTGCGCGGTCGTGGTGATTTCATCGCACTTGCATCGCACACAGTTGAGCCAGTACCTCCACCCTTTGCTCACGCTTGCGCGGTCGTGGTGATTTTAGCACACTTGCATCACACACGGTTGAGCCAGTACCTCCACCTTAATTTGCTCGCACTTGCGCGGTCGTCGTGATTCACATCGCACTTGTATCACACACGGTTTAGATATTATACCCCGTGTCCGTTGAGGATCATCAGAGTCTTTGCAGCAAAAAATAATGTTAGGGAGGGTCAAAAGACAGCCACACCAGCATGTGGCCCAAATATATATGAGTGAAAAGGGTGGTATGTGATGTTCAAAATTCCAGTGCACAACTTTGACCCTGCGGGCCCACGGTTGGGTGCGTCATTGAAGATTGATGAGAGGGACCAGAAGTCAAGAACCACCTGGAAGTGGCCAAATATATGTACAAATATTGGGGATGTTTAAAAATTTAAATACACAATGCATAACTTTGGTGGCACCTGCATTGCAAACCCGAAAGCACCTAAACAACCACCTAGCTAGGTTATATATAATGACATAATGTCGTACCTAGCTAGGATGCTTGGCCCACCACCTCCCACTTCGTGTCAGCGGGGCGGATGCACGTAATGATTGATACTTTAGTCATACATGCATGTCGCCATGACCTACCATAAGATGGACCAATGAATCTTTCTTTGGTCAAATGACAGTTGTTGTTGTCGATAAACCGCTTGGGCCAATAGATTGAACCATCATAAACATCGCACGAGAGGGACCACAAAACTAGCACCTCTTGCATGCAACCCAAAATTATGTACATTGGGAAGGGGTGATGTGTGTTTTCAATATAGAATAATGTACAATTTAGATGTGGTGCCTACCTCTTGATACAGACAACAACCATGAAGGCAAGGTAGTTAAGGACGAGATACATACGCAGGGTTTGATGTAGGTTGAACCCAGCAATCCGAGCATCTGGGAGGGAATCCTGACAACGCATGAGCTCGAGCTTTGGTTGACCGACATTTGACGGTGACCAGCCCTAACATGAACTAGGAGGAATCCATTCATGGCCAACACATACCCCTCATTATCGGTCAAAGGGATGATATATATACACCCGGGGAGCCCACAGATATCCGTGTCGTCACAAAAAACTGCACAAGGGAGACGTGGTCGATCAAAAGACCCCATATACACTGCATGCGGCCCAAAAGTATGTATGGGTACGATGGTGTATGATGTGTTTAAATCCCAAATGCACAACTTCGATGGGCCACGCCAAGTACATTACAAAATGAAGACCGTACCCGACTCCAAGGCTGGTTCAATACCTATGATGTCAGTTTCCCAACTTCAAGGAGGCAGCGGGGGGGGGGGGGGTCGTCCCACACATGCGCTCAAACTTTATTTTGTCTAGCATGGGGCACATCTATATATATCTATACATCTATACACATATATAGTGTGGGAATAACTATGAAAGTTGCTCGTTGGATGAAGCCAATCCAATGGTACAGAGATAGCAAGTTCGAGCACTACTGGCCGTTGGATATCATCTACATTCCACCAGATTCTGCCACATGTACAATCTAGAAGACTCCATGGTTGAACTTAAGCATAATGTACAAACCTCTAAACACAAGCACTTCTCCTTTGTTCTCTAGAATCTTCCATATCTTAATTTCCCAAACCTTTTTTTCTAAATGAATTGTCACTTTTTGTTTTTACCTTTACAATGCACAATTCCATGAATTTTAAAATAGCTTTTTTTTACAAAACTAATTGATTTTGGATGAGATGAGCTGTAAGAATTAAACGAACATCTACATCATGCATATCTGGGAGAAGAGGCGGGAAACCGATGAGAGGAGGGGAGAGAAACGATAGCCTGTTTTGAATGAAAACCTAGTAGAGAAGGAAGCGTGAGCTACACGATGCATGCGCACAGTGCTTACCCATGTACATGTGCTGTCGAAAGAGCTTAGGGTTGCCGTTCAATCTGGGAGAATCCAACGGTGCACACGTACGATCCGTGGGGTTTGGGTTCTGGCCAGTCAGAACGCAGGACTCAGATCGCGCGCGCAGCGGGGGGGGGGGGGGATATCATACGGAAACCAACATTCGGTGGAAACCGGTGAAAACCACGAGCAAAAGATGTTTTGAAGTTTCAAAAAAAATTCAAAAAAATGCGGGATGTTAAGAGGATGATGTTTTATTGGCACACAAAATTTCAAGTTGAAACACATTAAGAGATGTGAGCTATGAAAAAGACAAAATCAGTGTTGAATAGTGCCAAATAGTAATGCCACTATTCAGGGCAGAATTTGTCTTTTTCATAGCTCACATCTCGTAATGTTTTTCAACTTGAAATTTTGTGTCGCAATAAAACAACACCTTATTAACATCCCACATTTTTTTTTCAGATTTTTATGGAACTTCAAAATATGGTTTCCATGAAGTTTTCATTGAATATCGGCTTTCATGAGTGAACCGTGTGCTATTTGAAAACATTTCGTGAGAAGAATCTCGGTTTTTAAATCCCCGTAAATCCAAAACTAAGCTGAAAATCGTGAAACCTGCCATGGTGTCATGACATCGCACTTATATGTCGAGGAATTTTTTTCGTCCATTGTGGCGCAAGTTTTATTACAAGCCTCTTACAAACCGGAGCTTCTCTCAAAGAAGCCTCGTGGTTCCGATAGGGAAACATGTCCCCCTTGTGGGCGAAATGTAATCACTGCCTCTTTTCACCTTGTATTATCTCCAATGGGCAACATGGAACAACATGATATCTGTGCTAAAATTTAAACTTATTCAGGGTTCGTTTGGCCTTTTTATACACTAATTGAGTTTCCTAGGCATTTAATGTCCATAATTCAAATCTGAACTACAAATACATGCTCCAGTTCACCAAAATGGCTAGAAAAATTATACATGTGTGCTTGGGTGCATGTTTAGGTCCCATGCCAGGAATGGGAATGAATTACAACCACACTGGTGTCATGGCTCGTACTCAAACATTTCGAATCTCGGTTTTTTAAGTCCCCATAAATCCTAAACTCACCAGGAAGTCATGAAAGGTGGCATGGTACATATATGTCGTGGTAAAAACATTGTCCAATTTGAGCCAAGCTTTATTACAAACCTCTTACAAAAACTGGAGCTTCTCTCAAAGAAGCCTCGTGGTTCTGATAGGGAAATGTGTTCCCCTTGTGGGCAAAACATAATCACTGCCTCCTTTTGTTGGGGAACGTAGCAATTTCAAAAAAATTCCTACACCCACGCAAAATTCCCTAGTCCAATTTGGACCAGAGCGGAAGGGACGCGCGGCCTTCCCTGGCTGGCCCTCTCTCTCTCTCCACTAAGGCCCATGTGGCCCATTAGTTCTCCCGGGGGGGGGGGGTTCCGGTAACCCTCCGGTACTCCGGTTTTCTCCGAAATCACTCGGAACACTTCCGGTGTCCGAATATAGCCATCCAGTATATCAATCTTTATGTCTCGACTATTTCGAGACTCCTCGTCATATCCGTGATCACATCTGGGACTCCTAAGTACCTTTGGTACATCAAAACACATAAACTTCATAATACTGATTGTCACCAAACGTTAAGCGTGCGGACCCTACGGGTTCAGGAACTATGTAGACATGACTGAGACACGTCTCCGGTACATAACCAATAGTGGAACCTGGATGTTCATATTGTCTCCCACATATTCTGTGAAGATCTTCATCGGTCAAACTGCATAACGATATATGTTGTTCCCTTTGTCATCGGTATGTTACTTGCCCGAGATTCAACGTCGGTATCTCAATACCTAGTTCAATATAATTACCGACAAGTCTCTTTACTCGTTCCGTAATTCATCATCCTGCAACTAAATCATTAGTCACATTGCTTGCAAGGCTTATAGTGATGTGCATTACCGAGAGGGCCCAGAGATACCTCTCCGACAATCGGAGTGACAAATCCTAATCTCGATCTATGCCAACTCAACAAATACCATTGGAGACACCTGTAGAGCACCTTTATAATCACCCAGTTACGTTGTGACGTTTGGTAGCACACAAAGCTTTCCTCTGGTATTTGGGAGTTGCATGATCTCATAGTCACAGGAACATGTATAAGTTATGGAGAAAGCAATAGCAACAAACTAAACGATCATCGTGCTAAGCTAACGGATGGGTCTTGTCAATCACATCATTCTCTAATGATGTGATCTCGTTAATCAAATGACAACTCATGTCTATGGTTAGGAAACATAACCATCTTTGATTCAACGAGCTAGTCAAGTAGACGCAAACTAGCGACACTCTATTTGTCTATATATTCACACATGTACTAAGTTTCCGGTTAATACAATTCTGGCATGAATAATAAAAATTTATCATGATATAAGGAAATATAAATAACAACTTTATTATTGCCTTTAGGGCATATTTCGTTTAGTCTCCCACTTGCACTAGAGTCAATAATCTAGATTACATTGTAATGATTCTAACACCCATGGAGTCTTGGTGCTGATCATGTTTTGCTAGTGAGAGAGGCTTAGTCAACGGGTATGCAACATTCAGATCCATATGTATCTTGCAAATCTCTATGTCTCCCTCCTTGACTTAATCGTGGATGGAATTGAAGCGTCTCTTGATGTGTTTGGTTCTCTTGTGAAATCTGGATTCCTTTGCCAAGGCAATTGCACCAGTATTGTCACAAAAGATTTTCATTGGACCCGATGCACTAGGTATGACACCTAGATCAGATATGAACTCCTTGATTTGCTACTTCTGAAGCAGCTATGTACTCCGCTTCACACGTAGATCCCGCCACGACACTCTGCTTGGAACTGCACCAACTGACAGCTCCACCATTTAATAAAAACACGTATCCGGTTTGTGACTTAGAGTCATCCGGATCAGTGTCAAAGCTTGCATCAATGTAAACGTCAGGGTCAGTCTTCTTCTTGAAGATCCATCTATTCTCTATGGTCTGCTGATCATTGGGCAAGTCAACAAAAGTCCATACTTTGTTCTCATACATGGATCCCATCTCAGATTTCATGGCTTCAAGCCATTTTGCGGAATCTGGGCTCATCATCGCTTCCTCATAGTTTGTAGGTTCGTCATGGTCAAGTAACATGACTTCCAGAATAGGATTACCGTACCACTCTGGTGCGGATCTTACTCTGGTTGACCTACGAGGTTCGGTAGTAACTTGATCAGAAGTTTCATGATCATCATCTTTAGCTTCCTCACTTACTGGCGTAGGAATCACTGGAACTAATTTCAGTGATGAACTACTTTCCAATAAGGGAGAAGGTACAATTACCTCATCAAGTTCTACTTTCCTCCCACTCACTTCTTTCGAGAGAAACTCCTTCTCTAGAAAGGATCCATTCTTAGCAACGAATATCTTGCCTTCGAATCTGCGATAGAAGGTGTACCCAACAGTCTCCTTTGGGTATCCTATGAAGACACATTTCTCCGATTTGGGTTCGAGCTTATCAGGTTGAAGCTTTTTCACATAAGCATCGCAGCCCCAAACTTTAAGAAACGACAACTTGGGTTTCTTGCCAAACCACAGTTCATAAGGTGTCGTCTCAACGGATTTAGATGGTGTCCTATTTAACGTGAATGTAGCCGTCTCTAAAGCATAACCCCAAAACGATAGCGGTAAATCAGTAAGAGACATCATAGATTGCACCATATCCAGTAAAGTGCGATTACGACGTTCGGACACACCATTACGCTATGGTGTTCCGGGTGGCATGAGTTGCGAAACTATTCCGCATTGTTTCAGATGAAGACCAAACTCGTAACTCAAATATTCTCCTCCATGATCAGATTGTAGAAACTTTATTTTCTTGTTACGATGATTTTCCACTTCACTCTTAAATTCTTTGAACTTTTCAAATGTTTCAACTTATGTTTCATTAAGTAGATATACCCATATCTGCTCAAATCATCTGTGAAGGTGAGAAAATAATGATATCCACTGCAAGCTTCAATGTTCATTGGACCACATACATCAGCATGTATGATTTCCAATAACTCTGTTGCTCGCTCCATTGTTCCGGAGAACGGAGTTTTAGTCATCTTGCCCATGAGGCATGGTTCGCAAGTACCAAGTGATTCATAATCAAGTGATTCCAGAAGTCCATCAGAATGGAGTTTCTTCATGCGCTTTACACCAATATGACCCAAACGACAGTGCCACAAATAAGTTGCACTATCATTATCAACTCTGCATCTTTTGGCTTCAATACTATGAACATGTGTATCAGTACTATCAAGATTTAGTAAAAATAGACCACTCATCAAGGGTGCATGACCATAAAAGATATTACTCATATAAATAGAATAACCATTATTCTCTGATTTAAATGAATAACCGTATCGCATCAAACAAGATCCAGATATAATGATCATGCTCAACGCTGGCACCAAATAACAATTATTTAGGTCTAAAACTAATCCCGAAGGTAGATGTAGAGGTAGCGTGCCGACGGCGATCACAACAACTTTGGAACCATTTCCCACGCGCATCGTCACCTCGTCCTTAGCCAATCTTCGCTTAATACGTAGCCCCCATATCAAGTTGCAAATGTTAGCAACTGAACCAATATCAAATACCCAGGCACTACTGCGAGCATTAGTAAGGTACACATCAATAACGTGTATATCAAATATACCTTTCACTTTGCCATCCTTCTTCTCCGCCAAATACTTGGGGCAGTTCCGCTTCTAGTGACCAGTTCCTTTGCAGTAGAAGCACTCAGTCTTAGGCTTAGGTCCAGACTTGGGTTTCTTCATTTGAGCAGCAACTGGTTTGTTGTTCTTCTTAAAGTTCCCTTTCTTCCCTTTACCCTTTTTCTTGAAACTGGTGGTCTTGTTGACCATCAACACTAGATGCTCCTTCTTGATTTCTACCTCCGCAGCCTTTAGCATTGCGAAGAGCTCAGGAATCGTCTTATCCACCCCTTGCATATTATAGTTCATCACAAAGCTCTTGTAGCTTGGTGGCAGTGATTGAAGAACTCTATCGATGACACTATCATCAGGAAGATTAACTCCCAGCTGAGTCAAGTGGTTGTGGTACCCAGACATTCTAAGTATATGTTTACTGACAGAACTATTCTCCTCCATCTTGCAGCTATAGAACTTACTGGAGACTTCATATCTCTCAATCTAGGCATTTGCTTGAAATATTAACTTCAACTCCTGGAACATCTCATATGCTCCATGACGTTCAAAACGTCATTGAAGTCCTGGTTCTAAGGCGTAAAGCATGGCACACCGAACTATCGAGTAGTCATCAGCTTTGCTCTGCCAGGTGTTCATAACATCTGGCGTTGCTCCTACAGCGGGTTTGTCACCTAGCGGTGCTTCTAGGACGTAATTCTTCTATGCAGCAATGAGGATAATCCTCAAGTTATGGACCCAGTCCGTGTAGTTGCTACCATCATCTTTCAACTTAGCTTTCTCTAGGAATGCTTTAAAATTCAATGGAACAATAACACGGGCCATCTATCTACAAGAACATAGACATGCATAAAGTTCAATTAATCAAATTACTTAAGAACTCCCACTTAGATAGACATCTCTCTAATCATCTAAGTGATCACGTGATCCATATCAACTAAACCATGTTTGACCATCACGTGATATGGAGTAGTTTTCAATGGTGAACATCACTTTGTTGATCATATCTACTATATGATTCATGCTCGACCTTTCGGTCCTAGTGTTCCGGGGCCATATCTGCATATGCTAGGCTCATCAAGTTTAACCCGAGTATTCTGCGTGTGCAAAACTGGCTTGCACCCGTTGTACGTGAACGTAGAGCTTAACACACCCGATCATCACGTGGTGTCTCGGCATGACGAACTGTAGCAACGGTGCATACTCATGGAGAACACTTATACCTTGAAATTTAGTGAGAGATCATCTTATAATGCTGCCGCCGAACTAAGAAAAATAAGATGCATAAAGGATAAACATCACATGCAATCAATATAAGTGATATGATATGGCCATCATCATCTTGTGCCTTTAATCTCCATCTCCAAAGCACCGTCATGATCACCATCATCACCGGCTTGACACCTTGATCTCCATCGAAGCATCGTTGTTATCTCGCCAACTATCCACGACTATCGCTACCGCTTAGTGATAAAGTAAAGCAATTACATGGCGATTGCATTTCATACAATAAAGCGACAACCATATGGCTCCTGCCAATTGTCGATAACTTCGTTACAAAACATGATAATCTCATACAATAAAATTTAGCATCATGTCTTGACCATATCACATCACAACATACCCTGCAAAAACAAGTTAGATGTCCTCTACTTTGTTGTTGCAAGTTTTACGTGGCTGCTACGGACTGAGCAAGAACCGTTCTTACCTA
Source organism: Triticum aestivum (assembly GCF_018294505.1). Taxonomy (NCBI): domain Eukaryota; kingdom Viridiplantae; phylum Streptophyta; class Magnoliopsida; order Poales; family Poaceae; genus Triticum; species Triticum aestivum. The sequence goes on along the minus strand of NC_057794.1, from coordinate 315,515,569 downwards.
CACATCAAAAACCACAACGCGGTATAGTGATTGCTTTTTGATATTCAGAAAGAACCTTGTTCATTGAATCCAATTCAACTAAAGTTGGAGAAACTAACACCTACCAGCCACTTGTGTGCGAAGCACGTCGGTAGAAACAATCTCGCGTAAGCGTACGCGTAATGTCGGTTTGGGCCACTTCATCCAACAATACCGCCGAATCAAGAATCAACTAGTGACGTCAAGCAATATGTATATACCCACGCCCACAACTCCTTTGTGTTCTAGTCATGCATATAACATTTACGCATAAACCTGGCTCGGATAGCACTGTTGGGGAACGTAGTAATTTCAAAAAAATCCTACGCACATGCAAGATCATGGTGATGCATAGCAACGAGAGGGGAGAGTGTTGTCTATGTACCCTCGTAGACCGTAAGTGGAAGCGTTATGACAACGCGGTTGATGTAGTCGTATGTCTTCACGATCGACTGATCCTAGTACCGAAAGTACGACACCTCCACGATCTGCACACGTTCAGCTCAGTGACGTCCCATGAACTCATGATCCAGCAGAGTGTCGAGGGAGAGCTTCGTCAGCACGACGGCGTGATGATGGTGATGATGATGCTACCAGAATAGGGCTTTGCCTAAGCACCGCTACGATATGACCGAGGTGGATTATGGTGGAGGGGGGCACCGCACACGACTGGAAACAATCATCTTGTGTGTTCTAGGGTGCCCCCTGCCCCCGTATACAAAGGAGCAAGGGGGAGGCCTGCCGGCCCTTGGGGCGCGCCAGGAGAGGAGGAGTCCTCCTCCTAGTAGGAGTAGGACTCCCCTTTCATACTCCTACTAGGAGGGGGAAAGGAAGGAGGAGAGGGAGAAGGAAAGGGGGGCGCCGCCCCCCTTCCCTAGTGCAATTCGGACCAGAGGGGGAGGGCACGCGGCCTGCCCTAGCTGACCCTCTCTCTCTCTCTCTCCACTAGGGCCCATGTGGCCCATTAGTTCTCCGGGGGAGGGGGGTTCCGGTAACCCTCCGGTAACCCTCCGGTACTTTGGTTTTCTCTGAAATCACCCGGAACACTTCCGGTGTCCGAATATAGCCGTCCAATATATCAATCTTTATGTCTCGACCATTTCGAGAGTCCTCGTCATGTCCATGATCACATCCAGGACTCCGAACTACCTTCAGTACATTAAAACACATAAACTTCATAATACCAATCGTCACTGAATGTTAAGCGTGCGGACCCTACGGGTTCGAGAACTATGTAGACATGACCGAGACACGTCTCCGGTCAATAACCAATAGCGGAACCTAGATGTTCATATTGGCTCTCACATATTCTACGAAGATCTTCATCGGTCAAACCGCATAATGATATACATTATTCCCTTTGTCATCGGTATGTTACTTGCCCGAGATTCAATCGTCGGTATCTCAATACCTAGTTCAATCTTGTTACTGGCAAGTCTCTGTACTCGTTCTATAATGCATCATCCCGCAACTAACTCATTAGTCACATTTCTTGCAAGGCTTATAGTGATGTGCATCATCGAGAGGGCCTAGAGATACCTCTCTGACAATCGGAGTGACAAATCCTAATCTCAATCTATGCCAACTCAACAAACACCATCGGAGACACCTGTAGAGCACCTTTATAATCACTTAGTTACGTTGTGACGTTTGGTAGCACACAAATGTTCCTCAGGTATTCGGGAGTTGCATGATCTCATAGCCATAGGAACATGTATAAGTTATGGAGAAAGCAATAGCAACAAACAACGATCATCGTGCTAAGCTAAGGGATGGGTCTTGTCAATCACATCATTCTCTAATGATGTGATCTTGTTAATCAAATGACAACTCATGTCTATGGTTAGGAAACATAACCATCTTTGATTCAACGAGCTAGTCAAGTAGTGGCAAACTAGTGACACTCTGTTTTTCTATATATTCACACATGTACTCAGTTTCCGGTTAATACAATTCTAGCATGAATAATAAACATTTATCATGATATAAGGAAATATAAATAAAAACTTTATTATTGCCTCCAGGGCATATTTCCTTCACTTTTTGCCTTGTACTTTCTTCCACATGCAACATGGAACCACATCATATCCGTGCTGGGATTTAAACTTATTTCGGGTTCGTTTGGCCTTTTTATACACTAATTGAGTTTCCTAGGCATTTAATGTCCATAATTCAAATCTGAACTACAAATACATGCTCCAGTTCACCAAAATGGCTAGAAAAATTATACATGTGTCCTTGGGTGCATGTTTAGGTCTCATGCCAGGAATGGGAACCAATTCATATGTTTCATGCTATGGTTAGGTTTACCTTAATACTTCTGTTGTAGTTGAGGATGCTTGCAATAGGGGTTAATCATAAGTGGGATGCTTGTCCAAGTAAGGACAGTACCCAAGCACCGGTCCACCCACATATCAAATTATCAAACTACCGAATGTGAATCATATGAACGTGATGAAAACTAGCTTGACGATAATTCCCATGTGTCCTCGGGAGCGCTTTCCTTTATATAAGAGTTTTTTTAGGCTTGCCCTTTACTACAAAAAGGATTGGGACATCTTGTTGCATCTTATTTACTTCTATTACTTGCTACCCGTTACAAATTACCTTATCACAAAACTATCTGTTACTGATAATTTCAGTGCTTGCAGAGAATACCTTGCTGAAAACCGCTTATCATTTCCTTCTGCTCCTTGTTGGGTTCGACACTCTTACTTATCGAAAAGGATATGATAGATCCCTTACGCTTGTGGGTCATCAAGAATCTTTTTTGGTGTCGTTGCCGGGGAGTGAAGCGCCTTTGGTAGGTGGAATTTGGTAAGGAGAAATTTATATAGTGTGCAGAAATTTACTGTCACTTGTTACTATGGAACATAATCCTTTGAGGGGCTTGTTCGGGGTATCTTCGCCCCGACCAATAGAGAAAAGAGTTGCTCCTCAACCTACTGAACCTACTTAAAATGTTTACTTTGAAATTCCTTCGGGTATGATAGAGAAACTGCTAGCTAATCCTTTCACAGGTGACAGAACATTACATCCCGATTTGCACCTAATCTATGTGGATGAAGTTTGTGGATTATTTAAGCTTGCAGGTATGCCTGAGGATGTTATCAAGAAGAAGGTCTTCCCTTTATCTTTGAAGGGTGAGGCATTGACATGGTTTAGGCTATGTGATGATATGGGATCATGGAACTACAACCGACTGAAATTGGAATTTCATCAGAAGTTTTATGCTATGCATCTTGTTCATCGTGATCGTAATTATATATATAATTTTGGCCTCGCGAAGGAGAAAGCATCGCTCAAGCTCAGGGGAGTCTTAAGTCAATGTTATATTCATGCCCCAATCATGAGCTCTCAAAAGAAATGATTATTCAACATTTTTATGCTTGGCTTTCTTTCAGTAATCGCTCCATGCTCGATACTTCTTGTACTGGATCTTTTATGATGAAGATTGGGACCTCGATGAAGGTAAGGAGTCAGGTATAACACCTAAGTTTGATTGTGTTAAATCTTTTATGGATACCGATGCTTTCCGTGAATTTACCACTAAATATGGACTTGACTCTAAGATAGCAGCTTCTTTCTGTGAATCATTTTCTACTCATGTTGACCTCCCTAAGGAGAGTGGTTTAAATATAATCCTCCCATTGAATTAAAAGTAGTTGCACCTATTAAAGTTGAAGAAAAGACTATCACTTATAATGATCCTATTGTTCCTACTACTTATATTGAGAAACCACCTTTCCCTGTTAGAATAAAGGATCATGCTAAAGCTTCAACTGTGGTTAAAAAAGTAATATTAAGACACCTAAACCCCCTGAGCAAATTAAAGTTGAAACTAGTGTTGCTATGGTTAAATATCTCTTGGCCGATAATATTGATGGGCATGTTATTTACTTCTGCAATGAATCTGCTAGAATTGCTAGACCTGATACTAAAAATAAACATAGACCTGTTGTAGGCATGCCTGTTATTTCTCTTAAGATAGGAGATCATTGTTATCATGGCTTATGTGATATGGGTGCTAGTGTAAGTGCAATACCTCATTCCTTATACAAAGAAATTATGCATGATATTGCACCTGTTGAGATAGAAGAGATTGATGTTACAATTAAGCTTGCCAATAGAGACACTATTTCACCAGTTGGGATTGTTAGAGATGTTGAAGTCTTGTGTGGGAAAGTTAAAAATCCTGCTGATTTTCTTGTTCTTGGTTCCCCACAAGATGACTTTTGTCCCATTATATTTGGTAGACCCTTCTTCAATACTGTTAATGCTAAGATAGACTGCAATAAGGATATTGTTTCTGTTGGTTTAGGGGATATGTCACATGAGTTTAATTTTGCTAAATTTCGTAGACAACCCCATTATAAAGAATTGCCTAGTAAAGATGAAATTATTGGTCTTGCTTCTATTGTCGTGCCTCCTAGTGATCCTTTAGAACAATATTTGCTAGACCATGAAAATGATATGTTTATGAATGAAGGAAGGGAAATAGATGAAGTATTCTTTAAACAGGGACCTATCTTGAAACACAACCTGCCTGTTGAAATCTTAGGGGACCCCCCTCCACCTAAGGGTGATCCTGACTTTGAGCTTAAACATTTACCTGATACTCTTAAATATGCTTATCTTGATGAGAAAGAGATATATCCAGTTATTATTAGTGCTAACCTTTCACAGCATGAAGAAAACAAATTATTGAAAACTCTGAAGAAGCACCGTGCTGCTATTGGATATACTCTTGATGATCTTAAGGGCATTAGTCCCACTCTATGCCAGCACAAAATAAAACTGGAGAAAGACGCTAAACCAGTTGTTGATCACCAACGAAGGTTAAATCCTATGATGAAAGAAGTGGTAAGAAAAGAAATACTAAAGCTTCTAGAGGCAGGTATAATTTACCCCGTTGCTGATAGTCAGTGGGTAAGTCCTGTCCATTGTGTCCCTAAGAAGGGAGGTATTACTGTTGTTCCTAATGATAAAGATGAATTGATCCCACAAAGAATTGTTATAGGTTATAGAATGGTAATTGATTTCCGCAAATTAAATAAAGCTACTAAAAAGGATCATTACCCTTTACCTTTTATTGATCAAATGGTAGAAAGATTATGCAAGCATACACATTTTTGCTTTCTAGATGGTTATTCTGGTTTCTCTCAAATACCTGTGTCAAAAGAGGATCAAGAAAAGACAACTTTTACTTGCCCTTTCGGTACCTTTGCTTATAGATGTATGCCTTTTGGTTTATGTAATGCACCTGCTACCTTTCAAAGATGTATGACTGCTATATTCTCTAACTTTTATGAAAAGATTGTTGAGGTATTCATGGATGATTTCTCCGTTTATGGGACTTCTTTTGATGATTGCTTAAGCAACCTTGATCAAGTTTTGCAGACATGTGAAGAAACTAATCTTGTCTTGAATTGGGAGAAATGCCACTTTATGGTTAACCAAGGTATTGTCTTGGGGCATAAAATTTCTGAAAGAGGTATTGAAGTTGATAAAGCTAAAGTTGATGCTATTGAAAAGATGCCATGTCCTAAGGACATTAAAGGTATAAGAAGTTTCCTTGGTCATGCCGGTTTTTATAGGAGGTTCATTAAGGACTTCTCTAAAATTTCTTGGCCTCTGACTAATCTCTTACAAAAAGATGTTCCCTTTGTCTTTGATGATGATCGTGTAGAAGCATTTGAAATACTTAAGAAAGCTTTGATTTCTGCACCTATTGTTCAGCCTCCTGATTGCAATTTACCATTTGAAATCATGTGTGATGGTAGTGATTATGTTGTAGGGGCTGTTCTAGGATAAAGAGTTGATAAGAAATTAAATGTTATTCAATATGCTAGTAAAACTCTAGACAGTGCCCAAAGAAATTATGCTACTATCGAAAAAGAATTTTTAGCAGTTGTATTTTCTTGTGATAAGTTCATACCTTATATTGTTGATTCAAAAGTAACTGTTCACACTGATCATGCTGCTATTAAATATCTTGTGGAAAAGAAAGATGCTAAACCTAGACTTATTAGATGGGTTCTCTTGCTTCAAGAATTTGATTTGCATATTATTGATAGAAAGGGAGCTGAGAACCCCGTTGCAGACAACTTGTCTAGGTTAGAAAATGTTCTTGATGACCCACTACCTATTGATGATAGCTTTCCTGATGAACAATTAGCTGTCATAAATGCTTCTCGTACTGCTTCATGGTATGCTAATTATGCTAATTACATTGTTGCTAAATTTATACCACCTAGTTTCACATACCAGCAATAGAAAAAGTTATTCTATGATTTAAGACATTACTTCTAGGATGACCTACACCTTTATAAAGAAGGAGTAGATGGTGTTATTGGACGTTGTGTACCTAAGCATGAACAGGAACAGATCCTACGCAAGTGTCACTCCGAGGCTTATGGAGGACACCATGCTGGAGATAGAACTGCACATAAGGTATTGCAATCCGGTTTTTATTGGCCTACTCTCTTCAAGGATGCCCATAAGTTTGTTTTGTCTTGTGATGAATGTCAAAGAATTGGTAATAGACGTCAAGAAATGCCTATGAATTATTCACTTGTTATTGAACCATTTGATGTTTGGGGCTTTGATTATATGGGACCGTTTCCTTCCTCTAACGGGTATACACATATTTTAGTTGCTGCTGATTACGTTACTAAGTGGGTAGAAGCTATTCCAACTAGTAGTGCTGATTATAACACCTCTATTAAGATGCTTACAGAAGTTATTTTTCCAAGATTCGGAGTCCCTAGATACTTAATGACTGATGGTGGTTCACATTTTATTCATGGTGCCTTTCGTAAAATGCTTGCTAAGTATGATGTTAATCATAGAATTGCATCTCCTTATCACCCACAGTCTAGTGGTCAAGTAGAATTGAGTAATAGAGAGCTTAAATTAATTTTGCAAAAGACTGTTAATAGATCTAGAAAGAATTGGTCCAAGAAACTTGATGATGCATTATGGGCCTATAGAACTGCATATAAAAATCCTATGGGTATGTCTTCGTATAAAATGGTTTATGGTAAAGCATGTCACTTACCTCTTGAACTAGAACATAAGGCATATTGGGCCATTAAAGAGCTCAATTATGATTTCAAACTTGCTAGTGAGAAGAGGTTGTTTGACATTAGCTCACTTGATGAATGGAGAACCCAGACTTATGAGAATGCCAAACTGTTTAAAGAAAAAGTTAAAAGATGGCATGATAAAAGGATACAAAAGCGTGAGTCTAATGTAGGTGATTATGTAGTTTAAGATTTTTGCAGGCAAACTTCTCTCTAAATGGGAAGGTCCTTATGTCATCGAGGAGGTCTATCATTCCGGTGCCATAAAAATCGACAGCTTCGAAGGCACAAATCCGAGGGTGGTGAACGGTCAAAGAATCAAACATTATATCTCAGGTAATCCCATAAATGTTGAAACTAATGTTATTGAAACCATAACCCCAGAGGAATACATAAGGGACACTGTCCAGAATGTTTCAGACCCCGAAAAGGAATAGGTACCTGGTATGGTAAGTAAACCGACTCCAAAACAGTTCTAATGGCAAAATTTCTCCGTTTTGGAATATTTAAGAAAATAGGAAAAATAAGAAGCAGTCTGGGAAGGACACGAGGCTTCCGTGAGGGTGGAGGGCGCACCCTACCCCCTGGGCGCGCCCCCTGCCTCGTGGGCACCTCGTGTGCTCTCCGGACTCCGTTTTCTTGCACGATACTTCTTTTGGTCGGTAAATATTCACTATATAATCTCCTGAAGGTTTTGACCACCGTATCATGCAAATATCCTCTATTTTTATTTCGAGCTGTTTCTTCTGCGGATTTAGAGCAAGATGTCTTCTCAAGAGTTAGTCAGGGAGAGTCGGGCGTCTCATCCGACACCGGGGCCGAGAGCAAACAGCGATGCTGACCACTTTGGTCCATCAACGGAAGAAGAGATTGAGGCTGACTTGAAAAGGATATATGCCATGGAAGAGGATCAAGAAGTTACTTCTCGTTTCCGAGCTGGATTCATGATGGGGGACCTATAGAGCTCAGCCATTCCAAACTCGGTCATCCCTTCCAATGTTAGATTTATTTCTTATGAAAATATGAAAAAGAGTGTTATTTGTTCTCCAGCAGCTATGCAACATCCATGGGTGAAAGGAGCTTTAGCCGTTACGGGCAAGCTCCGTCAGGAAATAATGGACCTCAAGCAGCAAGTCAATAAGCTTGAAGAAGAGAACTGTATCCTGAAGGGCATCATCGCCAAGAATATCATGTCACCATATCCGAAGAAGGAGACATAAACACATGGGTATGGGCACTCCCCCTTGGCAACTGCCAAGCTTGGGGGAGTGCCCCGGTATCATATCACCATCACACTTTTATCTTTACCATTTTTCTTAGTTCAATCCTTTTGGTTATCTTGATCTAGTTGTGAGTTTTGCTTTATGATCCTTCTATGTGATCGAGTCCGTGAGCTATATATAATAAAGATTAGTGTTGATTCAAGGGCTTGATTATCTTACTATGATCTTGAGAGAATAGAATAAAAGAGAAGAAATAAAAGGAAATAAAGAGATCATATGGATCTTATGGAGAGTAATGACTTCACATATAAAGAGTATGATGAATAAAAGTTGTTGTAAGTTGATAAACATAGTTTTGGTCATCGTTGCAATTAATAGGAAGTAATAAAGAAAGAGAGGTTTTCACATATAAATATACTATCTTGAACGTCTTTTATGATTGTGAGCACTCATTAAAGTATGATATGCTAAAGAGTTGACGTTGGACAAGGAAGACATCATAATGGGTTATGTTTTCTTACATCTGAGATAAATTATATTGCCATGGATCATCCAATATGTTGAGCTTGCCTTTCCCTCTCATGCTAGCAAAATTCTTTGCACCAAGTAGAGATACTACTTGTGCTTCCAAATATCCTTAAGCCTAGTTTTTCCATGAGAGTCCACCATATCTACCTATGGATTGAGTAAGATCCTTCAAGTAAGTTGTCATCGTTGCAAGCAATAAAAATTGCTCTCTAAATATGTATGATTTATTAGTGTGGAGAAAATAAGCTTTATACGATCTTGTGATGTGGAAGAAATAAAAGCGACGGACTGCATAATAAAGGTCCATATCACAAGTGGCAATATAAAGTGACGTTCTTTCGCATTAAGATTTTGTGCATCCAACCATAAAAGCACATGACAACCTCTGCTTCCATCTGCGAAGGGCTTATCTTTGATTCTTGTCTTATACTTCATGCAAGAGTCACGGTGATCTTCACCTTTCCTTTTTACATTTTATCCTTTGGCAAGCACAATGTGTTGGAAAGATCCAGGTATATATAGCTAATTGGATGTGAGTTTTCATGAACTATTATTGTTAACATTACCCTTGAGGTAAAAAGTTGGGAGGCAAAACTATAAGCCCCTATCTTTCTCTCTGTCCGGTTAAAACTTCATAACCATAAATATCACGTGAATGTTAGCAATTGTGAAAGACTAAATGATGGTTGAGTATGTGGACTTGCTGAGAAGCTCTTATATTGACTCTTTCCTATGTTATGATAAATTGCAATTGCTTCAATGACTGAGATTATAGTTCGTTAGCTTTCAATGAAGTTTCCGATTCATACTTGAGTATGTGAATGAGTTGTTAATTTAGCATAAGAGATCATATGACAATATATATATATATATATATATATGTTGCTGTTCTAAGAATGATCATGATGCCCTCATGTCTGTATTTTATTTTAGCGACACCTCTACCTCTAAACATGTGGACATATTTTTCAATTTCGGCTTTCGCTTGAGGACAAGCGAGGTGTAAGCTTGGGGGAGTTGATACGTCCATTTTGCATCATGCTTTTATATCGATATTTATTGCATTATGGGCTATTATTACACATTTTGTCACAATACTTATGCATTTTCTCTCTTATTTTACAAGGTTTACATGAAGAGGGGGAATGGCGGCAGCTGGAATTCTGGGATGGAAAAGGAGCAAATATTAGAGACCTATTCTACACATCTCCAAAAGTCCTGAAACTCCAGAGGAATTATTTTCAGAATATATAAAAAATATTGGGCGAAAGAAGTACCACAGGGGGGCCACCCACCGTCCACGAGGGTGGGGGCGCGCCCTACCCCCTGTGCGTGCCCCCTGCCTCGTGGGCCCCCTGGTGGCCCTCTGATGCCCATCTTTGGCTATATGGAGTCTTTCGTTGAGAAAAAAAATCATAAGCTAGCTCATGGGACAAAACTCCCCCGCCACGAGGCGAAACCTTGGCGGAACCAATCTAGGGCTTCGGCGGAGCTGTTCTGTCGGGGAAACTTCCCTCCGGGGGGGGGGGGAATCATCACCATCGTCATCACCAACGATCCTCTCATCGGGAGGGGGTCAATCTCCATCAACATCTTCACCTGCACCATCTCATCTCAAACCCTAGTCCATCTCTTGTATCCAATCTTTGTATCCAAACCTCAGATTGGTACCTGTGGGTTGCTAGTAGTGTTGATTACTCCTTGTAGTTGATGCTAGTTGGTTTACTTGGTGGAAGATCATATGTTCAGATCCATTATGCATATTAATACCCCTCTGATTATGAACATGAATATGATTTGTGAGTAGTTATGTTTGTTCCTGAGGACATGGGAGAAGTCTTGCTATAAGTAGTCATGTGAATTTGGTATTCTTTCGATATTTTAATGAGATATATGTTATCTCTCCTGTAGTGGTGTCATGCGAACGTCGAGTACATGTCACTTCACCATTTTTGAGCCTAGAGGGAGGCATTGGGAAGTAATAAGTAGATGATGGGTTGCTAGAGTGACAGAAGCTTAAACCCTAGTTTATGCGTTGCTTCGTAAGGGGCTGATTTGGATCCATATGTTTCATGCTATGGTTAGGTTTACCTTCATACTTCTGTTGTAGTTGCGGATGCTTGCCATAGGGGTTAATCATAAGTGGGATGCTTGTCCAAGTAAGGACAGTACCCAAGCACCGGTCCACCCACATATCAAATTATCAAAGTACCGAACGCGAATCATATGAACATGATGAAAACTAGCTTGACGATAATTCCCATGTGTCCTCGGGAGCGCTTTCCTTTATATAAGAGTTTGTCCAGGCTTGTCCTTTGCTACAAAAAGGATTGGGCCATCTTGCTGCATCTTATTTACTTTTGTTACTTGCTACCCGTTACAAATCACCTTATCACAAAACTATTTGTTACCGATAATCTCAATGCTTGCAGAGAATACCTTGCTGAAAACCACTTATCATTTCCTTCTGCTCCTCGTTGGGTTCGACACTCTTAGTTATCGAAAAGGCTACAATATATCCCCTATACTTGTGGGTCATTAGTCCATAATTCAAATTTGAACTACAACCACATGCTCCAGTGAAGCAAAATGGGTGGGAAATCGTACATGTGTCATTGGGTGCATGTTTAGGACTCGTTTAAGGAATGAGAATGAATTTCAAACTTGTTGTCATCCTGAAACAATGAGAATCTCGGTTTTTAAATCCCAATAAAGAAGTCACCCAAAAAACATGAAACTTTGCATGGTTTCATGACATTGCACATATATGCTGTGGTAAAAAAATCGTCCAATTTGAGAAGAGGCGCACACATTAGTAGCCAACGAAGTCCTTTTTGAAACAAAAAGATGACCCGTTAATATCACAAACGGTTGTATCATATTTACCATGTCAAAATTTAACCATACATGGTGGTGTGCGTGCAGCTGTTTGATTAGATAGGACGAGCGCGAGAAGTCCACCGTGCAGGCTCGACGGGACGCATGCATCCTCTCCACCTCGCAGGCTCGACGGGACACGTGCGAGCAGCAAGGCGACCCATGCTCACCGGGAAGCGAGATCTTTGACCTGCATGCACCAGCCACCGCCCGCCCCGCTCACAACTTCTCCATTAATGGGTTAATTAAAGCACCTGGATGGAGGGTGTTTTCTTGTGATCCCATGGCAACATTTACTTTGTTCGTGTTTTCAACTAGTATTCCGCCCTAATTTAAATTGCCACATAGGGCAACAGATAATACGACCACAAATAAAATGGCAATGGATAATACAATGAAAAATTTACAATGGCGCACATAATAATTGTCTTACATATTCTGGATAATTTAAAATGCCACATGCGGCAAAGCCCGGAAGACACGGGGGCAAGAGAAGAAGGAAATTGCAGACAATGATCTGGGTCGCTACTGTCTCTACTCGATGATGGATCAGCGGGCGGTGAAATCCTCCAGCTCCTTCTTCAATTCCTCACGACTTTGCTTGAAAGCAGCCACGGGTTCCTCCACCTCCTGCTCGTGCTCGATCCGGAGCTTCCTCAAGCCACCCATCAGTTCCTTGACGACCACTTTCAGCGTCATCTCCGAGGCACTGCTCTGCTCATGCAGCATCTTGCAGTCGGTGGTCTCCTCCTCCTTCCCGGCTACCAACTTGAGGAGCTTTGCATTGTCATCCATGAGTTGCTCGACGAGGCCGGTCGCCTTGTCAACCGAGGCATCGCTGATCTTGAGCAGCTTCATCAAGCCGTCGACCAGCTCCTGCTGCGTAGTGACGCCAGCGAGAATGTCGTCATCGTCGGCGAAGGACTTCAGGAACGCCGGCTCGTCGCGATGACCAACGCCACGAATCCTCTTGTGAGAGCCCTCGCGTGCCCGTGAGAGCTTGTTCGAGGGCTCCGCGGCGCGCCCGAACATCTCTGTTGCGGCTGTGGCTTCGTGGCGGGACCTCTCTAGTGCTTCTGCGACCTTGGTCTTTGCTGCCTGGTTATATGTCCACCCTAAACTCCTCCTACCAATCATGGCGGAATGACTTGACAAAAAAAACCAGTTTTGTGGGTGATGAGGAGAGGAACTATGAAGTAATTTTCGAGTGGGTAGTTTTTATAGCTCGGTGCTAAGTGTGAACACATATTAGTTTGATAGGTGTGAACAGATTTGCAATTACTTATTGTGTTGTAATCACCAATGTGACGAGAAACAAGGTCAAAATTTACTGATGGCAGAAGGTTGACCACGTGGTTGCTCGCTGTTGAGGCGGCCACAGCATGCTCCGCTCTGGCGTCCCTGCACGCTCTGCTCTCCGTTGAGGCCAAGTTACAATGGCAACTGTTAATAATTCTTAATAGTTGTCTTACATATTCAGGATAATTTAAAATGCCAAATGCGGTAAGGCCCAGAACACTCACGACCTACATATGCATACAATTATAATAAAATATAAGCTAAAAGGCTGAGCTGGTGGCCTTCCGACAATGGTCTTCTCGGACTCCATGATCAGCATAGCACCCTTGCGGCCGTTCACTCTGAGTGTCCCGACCCGCCTCCGCCTACGGAGCTGCTGGCGCTGGGAGGCTCTTAGGGCTGCTGGGCCTCTTCCAGAAGAGCTTGACAGCGTGCAATCGCGCGCATGACAACTCCGCGGAACCGCTCCATTTCCATGTCTCTAGCCTGGTAGCAAATTCCATTGATCACCTGCATCCTCAAGATATCACGTTGGCGATGTTCTACTTTGTCGGGGACGTCAACTCCGCCAAGGATGCGCTCAAGCCTGACCACCACATCATCGGGATCGAGGTTGACACGGCCGCCGCGGGCAATGATGACGCCATAGGCTGCCTTTATCTTGACTGAATCGCAAAGGTCCTGTGCCCATTCCTTGCGGGGCATCAGGCTCTCGATGAGCACTGGTCACGGCGGCTCTTCGGGTGGGTCGTCGATCATGCCGCTGAGCAGCTCTGGATCTTTTGCACGATGGATGGCAAACTGCTCATCACACCTCCTCTACAATATGTCGATTGTGCTCCCAAGGTCCGTGACGCCGATATCGCTGCCGATGGGCCATGGTGCCTGCACCGGCCGATGAAGCTCTTGCTCCCCGACCTGCTCCGGCTTGTTCTCCTCACCGAAGATGTAATGCAGGTAGGCGTCGACGTCGAATCTTTGGTCATTGCCTGGCATGCTTGGAATAACTAATGGTAGATGGGTGAGGACTAGATCTTCGCAGAGTGTCGCGGCGGTTCATTGCTGCCTGGGTTATATCCAGCAAGCCGTTAGCTGGTGGCGGGAAACCGGTGAGGGAATAGGCGTGGATTTTACAATTCATCCATGTGGAGCGTGGGAAGCATTCGCTGGAGCCCGGGAAGACTAAGTGGAGCACACACACAACCCGAATACTGTATCCGGTGCCACGTGTTATTTATCAAACAAGTGTTAACATAAGGAAATGTATGCGTAACTTACTAATCATCGCACACGAGTACTCGCAAACGCATCGTGTGCGATACTCCTAGCCACCGCAAGCAACTAGTTTGCATTTTTCAAAGTTTTTTGTACACACAGAATCGCACACGAACTAACTGTATTAACCGTCTGTGTTGTAATTTCTCATCGCAAACAATTCATCTGAGTCGGCTGTTTGCCATGTATCACACACATCTTGTTAAGTTGAACCACTTCTGTTGCGTTCGCTAATCGAAAACAGTTCGTCCGAGTGAACCGTATGCCCTATATCACACACACCTTGATCTGGCTAACATTTTATGTTGCACTCCCTAATAGCAAACGGTTCATCGGAGCAAACTGTATGTCGTATATCGCACACACATTGATATGGATGCCCACATCTGTTGTTCTGTCTCATCGCAAACAGTTCGTATAGATCAACTGTATGCCCCTCATCGCACACGCAACTATAATCTGAACCGTGTTTGATGTATCATTCATCACAAACGTTTTGCATTGTTTTTGATGGTTTTCATACAACACTGTTTGCGATTATGGCATCGCACACAGTTTCTCGAAGGGTCTCTGATCGTAGTGTTGCATTAGCAACATCCTGCAGTAGTGGTTAGTCATGAGTTAGTCTAACCTCTAGCTAAATTAGAGTATCCAAACAGGAGCAGTATAGGACATGCAAGTTCCTCAAAGCATACAGTTAAATTCGTAGGTGAAAGGGTCTTTTTTTGAAAACGGAACATCAAAGGATCTTCGAATGATATAATTTTCAAATTATATAAAATCTTATCAATAGTCAAAGGCATCCTCGAAGAATACATTAGGCCCTATATAAAATCTTATCAATAGTCAAAACCAAGTGTTACTACTACACCAAACAAGTTCAAAACGAGAAACTGGACCCACTCATGGCACGGCACGCCTGTCTCATTTGGTCCATCGGTCAAAGTGCTTCCTCTTCTTGGCATAACAATATAGTACAATAATTTTTTTAGAATGCTCTTGGCATGTCGCTAACATGTGATGAGTTAACCGACCTCAATAGACGGCAAAAACGCCAGCCCGCCGCACTTTGAGAGAGACGAGGAGCGAGAAGCGATATGGGCTGCTGGATTACTAGAGCTAGGTGTCGCACGAAGGCCAATAAATATGGTGATAGCGTGGGTTAGCCATGTAGTATGACGTAACTACACTGGGCTGCCGTGTTTCATACTCTTCCGGTCTACTGTGGAGATGATTGGTTGATTTTATATCGCTGAATAATCTAAAATATTATGAGTGCATACGCTCCACCACGGGGTTCCTTCCTCCTTCTCGGTCGTCGGGCATGCATGTAATGCTTTAGGCCCCTCCCAATGCTCCACCTTGTACAAGTGCTAAGGCTGCCATGTAGGCAAAAAATCTGATGTGTCAAGGTAATTAAGAGGAGAGAGATGAGTGTGGTGACCCCAGGAAGAAACAATGCCAAGCGCGAGAACCTGGGCAAAACACTTCAATGGAAGAATCCCACCAATGCATGAAGAACTTTAGTTGCAAAATCATTAAATGAAGGATACTTAGCACCAACAAGTTAAGCACCTATGCATTGGGGTCTTTAGTTGCTAAAGTATTTAATATGCTTATCACTTCCTGTAAGCACCAATGCATTGAAAGCAACCTTAATTAGCAAATAAACATTCTTGTTTCTTGACATATCAACCAATCAGAGATGTGGGCGTGCATGTTTTCAATGACTCGAGACTACCAAACACGACATGCAGTGGTTAGTTCATTGCATGCAATGCTATTAATTAGCAAAATAAACATTAAGGGGTTGTTTGGTTCTAGGCCTAACCATGCCACACTTTGCCATACAATGTTGCCACGCTTGCCTAAGGTTAGGGGCTGTTTGGTTCTAGGCCTAGCATTGCCACACTTTGCCATACATTTTTGCCAAGCTTGCCTAAGGTTAGTTCATCAAAATGAGAGCCACAAGTTGGCAAGCCTAAGGGAATCTTGCCTTATTTTTTGTGTGTATGACATGTGGGGTCCAAGTGTGGCTTGACTAAGGTGTGTCTTGAACCATACACTCACTTCATAGATTTTACCCTCATAGATTCCCTACGACCGAGAAGGAGCAAGGAACCTCGCGATAGAGCGTCTGCACTCATAATATTTTATATTACTCCCTCCGTCCAGGTGAATAAGTCGTCTTTTTTTTATAAGGAATAAGTCTTCTTTGGTTATGCACCATGACCAAGAAGGAGGGAAAAACAAGAGAACTTTTGCCACAACTAACCTTAGGCAAAGTGTGGCTGCCACAAAAAGTGTGGCTATGGCCAGCACAAGTGTGGCAAGATTTGGCAAAAAAATGAGCGTATGACATGTGGACCATATAACTAGAGAAGTGTGGCAATGAACCAAACACATGTCTAAGATGTTGTGGCATGACTAAGGTTAGACGTGGCAACCTTAGGCTGGGAACCAAACAGGCCCTATGTTCTTCCACTTTTTTACGTGAGCTTTGTTCATCCTTTTGCCAACACGCGAGACATCTAGCATCAAGGTGCACGTGTCATGTAAGAAAATGGAGATAAGCAGTGCGTAAGTGAGTCGTGTAGTACTACGCAATATTTTTTCTCCTCGATGGCACATGAATAGTGCACGTACTCAATGACGGAGCACGGGATGGTAGCCATGGACATGGTCGGCCCTTTTTGGAGAGAGTACTAAATAAGTTTGACGTGCCCCGTCAAGTCGCAGAATGATGAGCTCCCTCACCAACAGCACGAGGAGAAACTTTTGCTTACAAGCGGTGGACGTGCAACAGTTCATTCGGTGTCAGATTGCTAGAAGTACTATTGTAGTACCATCATTATTGTCCGACTTCCGGAAGAGGAGAAGAGCCAAGCGCAAGGTCACCTACTAACCTAGTACTACTAAATGAATTGCTGCATGGTTAATTAATATAGGCGGCTCTTCCAGCGGCACATCATTAACATAGTGCTCTTGCAGCAGCAAGTACTCTCTTCATAAAGAAAAATGAAGGATTGGAGTGGCATGTCCACTTGAATCCCATAGCATTAACACAATGTTCCCCTAAAAAACCAGAGTGTTTGACACATGAAAAACAAAGGAAGTGAAAAAAAAGTAGGGTGGATGCTAGATTGCCAATTAACACATGATTACATTGGAAAAAAAATCTTATAGCATTCTATCCTATGAATCAAACGACCAATGTAGGTAGCACGGTGCTGCCTCTCATCGACCTCCTCTCCAGGAGTTTTCTTCTAGTAGTGGCAGAGCTTAGGCCAAGGACACAATTGATTTTCAAGTAGGGCTCGATTAACTCAACTATGTCTCCTAGCTAGCAGCACCCACCTGCAAATGAGCGCCACCGTGAGCTGCGCGACAATGATAGAGGCTCTGGGAGGACCAGAGATAGGCGGGCGACGAGCCGACAGGGTAGCCTGACGGCCCCTTGAGCTTGAAAGGCACCCACATGATCTCCTCTCCTCGTAGGGAAGGTCGCGGTCCATTGGGTACATCTCCAACGACATTCGCGGCTTCCGACGACGTCGTTGCCATTTCATTAGTGCAAATAATTAGTCAATTCCTAGTCAACAATCAAAACCGCCTAAACTCTAACATGTGAACACTAAAACCGCTCAAGGGGGTGATATACCCGGTTTTAGAGATTTAAGGGTAAAAATCGAACCAAAATTGACTTTGGGGGGTTATTTGTCCATCAACTTACATTTGAGGGTGAAAAATATACTTCTTTGAATGGTCTGCTGGTCAGAGTATTCTTTTTAGATTTATAACATGTGGGACCGAGTGTGAGCGAACCGACCTCAATCGATGGCAAAATCGCCTGCCGGACACACTTTGAGAGAGACGAGGAGCAAGAAGCGAAACGGGCTGGTCGTGTCATGGAAGAAAATGGTTGGTCTCATGTTTAAAACTTGTTGTACTATAGTAGAGGTAGATGTAGATGTAGTGTAGATGTAGATGCATATGTAGATGTACATGTTGAGATGTAGGGATAAGTGAGACTCACCAACGGTCACCAACGTAGGCCGAGTACGTGCACAAATCACCCACAAAAAAGGAGTACATGCACGAAGAGAAAAATTGCACGCACGGACGCACGTACTATGTGCCTCATTCCCTAACACACGCGCGCGGGTACACAATGGAGCTCATTTCTGGATGAAGAGGCATCTCACGTGATAATTTGACGCATTTGGTAGTTGTTCACTTAGTGGAGGGTCGGGAACCACACGTGGACGAATCAAAGTTCAACCATGACGCGATGGCGTGTTTGTTTTTAATTTTTTTCTTCAATGGAATGTGCACAATTTTTTTCTTGGATGGCACGTCAATCGTGCACATACTCAATGACGGAGCATGGGATGGGATGGTAGCCACGGACATGGTCGACCCTTTTTGGCGAGTACTACACTGGTACTTTGATGTACATTTTGAAAAAAAACTACTACTTTGATGTGTCATGTCAACTCGCAGAATGATGAGAAGCTTGCTTACTACTCCCTCTACATAGCCCACACTTTGTACGACTAGTTATAGTGGGAGTAACTTAGCACACTCGATGAAAATTTTGCTTATGTGGCAAGTAGTTAATGAGAAGTGGTAACATGCTCATGATGTTTCTTGCATACTATTAACCATGCTCTAAGTGTGGTGTCGTGCAAGAAAATGGTTGGTCCGGATATGTGGCTATACTAATAGTAGAGGAAGATGTTTAAACACGACTAGCCCATTAGTAGAGGTAGATGTTTAAATTTTGCTTATGCGGCAAGTAGTTAATGAGAAGTGGTAACATGCTCATGATATTTCTTGCTTACGAGGAACAAGTAGACTAGTGTCATATGCATGAAACTAGTGAGTATGGGAGCACATGCTATTTCCCTGTCTGGACCGATCCCAAGTTGGCTTCTCACCTTCTTGACCCACCAAAAACCCCTCCCCCCTCCCGCGCGCGCTTCCCGCCTGGCGCCAGCTGAGCCCGCCACTCCATATTGATGGCAAGTCATGGCGACGCAACCTCTCACTGCTTCCGCCGTTGAAGCGGCACGTCGACCTAGGGCATCACCCGCTGCACGCCCCGCATTTCAGACTACATAGTGGAGAGTAACTTTAGAGCAAGTACTACAATTAGATGACATAAACAGGCTATAAGGATTTCAATATAGTATTTGTGCTTAGTTGAAGGAGAGAGAAGAGGAGAGAGAAGAGAAGCGGGCTGTAAACTTGTAGCCGGTTGTAGCAGGAGCTCCAACATACTTTGTGAGACAAAAGGTGGGGCCATTATTAATGATATAGTATTATACTAAAGGGACTAACTATTGTACTAGCAGGCTATTAGGTTGGTTCTAGATGATGTGTCAACTTCATATAGCCGGATGTTGGCTATACTATTAACCATGCTGTAAGTGTGGTGTGAGTGGGACTAAAGTTTAGTCCCATACTGCTACTAGGTTAGTGTGAGTTGCACCACTTTATAATGTGTTCTATTCTAGCATTTGCATGAGCATGATAATAGGACACCTACACGCGCACTCTTCAGGAATGAGCCTGTCCAAGGACAAAAGCTATGCACGTGATCTATATTTTTGTTGGTCGGAAAATTTATTAAGTCATTAATTAATAATTAACAGACACCTTAATTACTCAACCGTTTCTGATTCTTTTGGATACTGGGGCTATTATTGACTTGGACGTGGGGTTTGGGCCAAAGGCCTACTCCCTCCGTCTCAGTTTAAAGGGTGTGTGCTTAGTTCCAGATCATCCATTTGACTAACTAAATATGAGTTATATGTCACCAAAAGTATATCATTGGATTCTTAAGCCGATGTAGTTTCTAAACATATATTTTTCATCACATATTATACATATATAGCTAGTTAAATTCTCAACCTAGAACGACGTGCATGCCCTATGAACCGAGATGGAGTACTATTATACTTGGTCTTACTTGCACGACCGACCTAACAGGCTCTACCCTAGCCGCCACTGTATCATATGGTTTCGCACCGTTCCAGATCTTAGTGCCGCCACACAATTCTTCTCCATCCCTCCTTCTGGCATACACCACGAGAAGGGACAGCAGTCCTCCCAACCCCGCCTTTCTTGATCCTGTACGGGAGAGGGGTGGTCAGATTTTTGGGGAGCACACTCCTGTGACTGCTACCAGCAACCACTTCCTCAATGACAACCTTCTTCCCCGACCTCGGTAACCTCTTCATCAACGACATGAGTGACAACATCAACCAAAGCGGTTCTGCTCCCGCCGTATAGTATGTGATTCTGTCCTCCTGGTTTAGTCCGCATCATTACTTTGATCTTTGCAATTGTCGTCATGATCTATTTACTATTGATTTGGATTAAATCTCATAGTAAATTGCTCATATATTCAACAATGCAGTCCAAAAACCTGATTATAGGCAATTTACTCCGAGTGGTTTTGCTGCGTTTTTTAAGTTGCCTACTTTTAAGGGCGTGCAATATAAAAGGTGGCGCACAAGACCAGTATATTGGTTTTAGATCATGTACTGCTATGACGCCACTAAGGGTAAGCCTGAGGGCGATCTTAATCCTACATAGCAGCAAGCTTTTGAGAACATGATACCCTCTTCAAAGCCGCCCTGCTGAGTGTTCTTCACGATTCCATTGTGGATTCACATATGTCGTTTGATAGCGGCAAAGACATGTGGACTGCGCTCGAGGCCACGTTTGGGGCCTCGGGCGCTGGCAACGAGTTGTATGTCATGGAGCAATTCTGTGACTACAAGATGACTGATGAGCACTCTGTTGTTCAGCACACTCATGAGATACAGTCACTCGCTAAGGAACTTGAGTACTTTAAGTGTGTGTTGCCAGACAAATTTGTTGCTGGGACCATCATTGCCAAGCTTCCACCTTCATGGAACAATTTTGCAACTTCTCTGAAAAACAAGAGACATGAGTTTTCTGTTTCGGATCTCATTAGCACTCTTGATTTTGAAGAGAAGGCGAGAGCAAAAGACACACGTGCTAGGGTCGCTGAGGGAGCTTCTAGTGCCCACATGGTACACGATAAGAACTTCCAGCCCAACTAGCCCCAAAACAACACGAACAAATCTCAGGGGAAAGGCAAGTTTGATGCAAAGAACAAGCTATCACATTCTACCAACTTCAAGAAGAATTCTCATAACGAGAAGGGATACAAACCTCAATTTTGGTAGCACCACACAAAATTTATATGGCTGCATCTACCTGCTGTCAGCTACCCTCATGGTGCTCCAGGTATTCCTACATTCGTAACTAGGTACAATGACCACCGCAAGATGAAATAAGCTTATTCGTACGTTGACTTGCTGATTGCAATGCGGAACGACCCTGTCATGTGTGGAGGAGCAAACAAGTAGTGTAGCCGAAGGTGGAAATCAACTAAGGACTTATGAAATTATATATAATCTTCCTCAGGCAGGTCAGTGATGACCCACAAGTGTAGGGGATCTATCATAGCATTTTCGATAAGTAAGAGTGTCGAACCCAACGAGGAGCAGAAGGAAATGATAAGCAATTTTCAGTAAGGTATTCTCTGCAAGCATTGAAATTATCGGTAATAGATAGTTTTGTGATAAGGTAATTTGTAACGAGTAGCAAGTAATAAAAGTAAATAAGGTGCAGCAAGATGGCCCAATCCTTTTTGTAGAAAAGGACAAGCCTGGACAAACTCTTATATAAAGTAAAGCGCTCCCAAGGACACCATGGGAATTATCGTCAAGCTAGTTTTCATCATGCTCATATGATTCGCGTTCGGTACTTTGATAATTTGATATGTGGGTGGACTGGTGCTTGGGTACTGTCCTTCCTTGGACAATCATCCCACTTATGATTAACCCCTATTTCAAGCATCCGCAACTACAACAGAAGTATTAAGGTAAACCTAACCATAGCATGAAACATATGGATCCAAATCAGCCCCTTACGAAGCAACACATAAACTAGGGTTTAAGCTTCTGTCACTCTAGCAACCCATCATCTACTTATTACTTCCCAATGCCTTCCTCTAGGCCCAAACAATGGTGAAGTGTCATGTAGTCGGCGTTCACATGACACCACTAAAGGAGAGACAACATACATCTCATCAAAATATCGAACGAATACCAAATTCACATGACTACTTATAGCAAGACTTCTCCCATGTCCTCAGGAACAAACGGAACTACTCACAAAGCATATTCATGTTCATAATCAGAGGGGTATTAATATGCATAATGGATCTGAACATATGATCTTCCACCAAGTAAACCAACTAGCATCAACTACAAGGAGTAATCAACACTACTAGCAACCCACGGGTACCAATCTAAGGCTTTGGGACAAAGATTAGTTACAAGAGATGAACTAGGGTTTGAGATGAGACGGTGCTGGTGAAGATGTTGATGGAGATTGACCCCCACCCGATGAGAGGATCGTTGGTGATGACGATGGTGATGATTTCCCCCTCCTGACGGGAAGTTACCCCGGCAGAACAGCTCCGCCGGAGCCCTAGATTGGTTCCGCCAAGGTTCCGCCTCGTGGCGGTGGAGTTTCTTCCCGAAAGCTTGATTATGATTTTTTTTCCTCCACAAATGACTCCATATAGCCAAAGATGGGCATCAGAGGGCCACCAGGGGGGCCACAAGGCAGGGGGCGTGCCTAGGGGGTAGGGTGCGCCCCCACCCTCGTGGACGGTGGGTGCCCTCCCTCTAGTACTTCTTTCGCCCAAATTTTTTATATATTCTGAAACGTGCTCCTGTGAAGTTTCAGGACTTTTGGAGATGTGCAAAATAGGTCTCTAATATCTGTTCCATTTCTAGCCCAGAATTCCAGCTCCCGGCATTCCCCCTCTTCATGTAAAACTTGTAAAATAAGAGAGAATAGGCATAAGTATTGTGACATAATGTGTAATAACAGCCCATAATGCAATAACTATCGATATAAAAGCATGATGCAAAATGGACGTATCAACTCCCCCAAGCTTAGACCTCGCTTGTCCTCAAGCGAAAGCCAAAATCAAAAAATATGTCCACATGTTTAGAGATAGAGGTGTTGATAAAATAAACATGAGGGCATCATGATCATTCTTAGAACAACAGCCAGCATATATATATACATATATATATTGTCATATGATCTCTTATGCTAAAGTAACAATTCAATCACAATTTCAAGTATGAATCATAAACTTCGTTGAGAACTAACAAAGTATAATCTCAATCATTGAGGCAATTGCAATTTATCATAACATCAGAAAGAGTCAATAAGAGCTTTTCAACAAGTCCACATACTCAACCTTCATTTAGTCTTTCACAATTGCTAATACTCACACGATATTCATGGTTATGAAGTTTTAATCGAACACAGAGAAAGATAGGGGCTTATAGTTTTGCCTCCCAACCTTTTACCTCAAGGGTAATGTCAACAATAATAGTCCATGAAAACTCACATCCAATTAGCTATATATACCAGGATCTTTCCAACACATTGTACTTGCCAAAGGATAAAATGCAAAAAGGAAAGGTGAAGATCACTGTGACTCTTGCATGAAGTATAAGACAAGAATAAAAGATAGGCCCTTCGCAGAGGGAAGTAGAGGTAGTCATGTGCTTTTATGGTTGGATGCACAAAATCTTAATGCAAAAGAACGTCACTTTATATTGCCACTTGTGATATGGAACTTTATTATGCAGTCCATCGCTTTTATTTCTTCCACATCACAAGATCGTATAAAGCTTATTTTCTCCGCACTAATAAATCGTACATATTTAGAGAGCAATTTTTATTGCTTACAATGATGACAACTTACTTGAAGGATCTTACTCAATCCATAGGTAGATATGGTGGACTCTCATGGCAAAACTAGGTTTAAGGATTTTTGGAAGCACAAGTAGTATCTCTACTTGGTGCATAGAATTTGGCTAGCATGAGAGGCAAATGCAAGCTCAACATGTTGTATGATCCATGACAATATAATTTATCTTAGATGTAAGAAAACATAACCCATTACGTTGTCTTCCTTGTCCAACATCAACTCTTTAGCATGTCATATTTTAATGAGTGCTCACAATCATAAAAGATGTCCAAGATAGTATATTTATATGTGAAAACCTCTCTTTCTTTATTACTTCCTATTAATTGCAACTATGACCAAAACTATGTTTGTCAACTCTCAACAATTTTTATTCATCATACTCTTTATATGTGAAGTCATTACTCTCCATAAGATCCACATGATCCCTTTATTTATTTTTATTTATTCTCTTTTATTCTATTCCCCGAAGATCATAGCAAGATAATCAAGCCCTTGACTCAACACTAATCTTTATTATATATAGCTCACGGACTCAATTACATAGAAGGATCATAAAGCTAAACTCAAAACTAGATCATTCTAAAACTTTATTCTACTAGATCAAGATATTACCAAAAGGATCGAACTAAGAAAAACGGTAAAGATAAAAGTGTGATGGTGATATGATACCGGGGCAGACCCCCAAGCTTGGCAGTTGCCAAGGGGAGTGCCCATACCCAATACTCAGTTCTTCTTTGTTAGTGAAGAAGGTGTTGGCAATGATGGATATTCGCACATCGAGCGTAGGAGATCCTCCAATTTGCGGATAATGCCCTTGAGTGCGATGATATGCTCCTTCAACAAAATAGTTTTCACTTGTGAGATACTTGTTTTCAATACGAGCTAACTCAATCATCTTGAAAGCCTCAATCTACGTTGGGGTAAAGAGATTGTGGTTAGGTTGAAGGATGTCTTCTTCTGCTACTGCCGGAACTTGGTCCCCCATGGCCTTCTTGATCCCATCATCCTTGTTGATTTCTCCGGGCTCTTCTCTCTTCAGCTCTGTCTTCATTAGCCAAGCATCGTTACCATGATTGTTGGAGGAGGAGGGAGACAACATGATGCCTGGCCTTGACAACCCTGGCAGAAAACAACTCGTAAGAAAAACAGGAGATAATTATGTGATACGATGGTCAAAACCTTCGGGAGATTATATAATGAATTTTTGCCGACCAAAAGAAGTATCGTGCAAGAAAACGGAGTCCGGAGAGAACACGAGGTTCCCACGAGGCAGGGGGCACGCCCAGGGGGTAGGGCGCGCCCTGCACCCTCGTGGAAGCCTCATGTCCTTTCTGGACTGCTTGTTATTTTCCTATTTTCTTAAATATTCCAAAACGGATAAAAATTGCCATTAGAACTGTTTTGGAGTCGGTTTACTTACCGTACCATGTACCTATTCCTTTTCGGGGTCTGAAACATTCTGGAAAGTGTCCCTTATGTGTTCCTCTGGGGTTATGGTTTCAATAACATTAGTTTCAACATTTATGGGATTACCTGAGATATAATGTTTGATTCTTTGACCGTTCACCACCCTCGGATTAGTTCCTTCGAAGTTGTTCATTTTTATGGCACCAGAATGTTAGACCTCCTCGATGACGTAAGGACCTTCCCATTTTGAGAGGAGTTTGCCTGCAAAAAATCTTAAACGAGAGTTGTATAACAATACATATTCACCTACATTAAACTCACGTTTTCGTATCCTTTTATCATGCCATCTTTTAACTTTTTCTTTAAATAGTTTGGCATTCTCATAAGCCTGGTGAGGGAGTCCTGGATTAGGGGGTGTTCGGATAGCCGAACTATACCTTCTGCCGGACTCCTGGACTATGAAGATACAAGATTGAAGACTCTGTCCCGTGTCCGGAAGGGACTTTCCTTGGCGTGGAAGGCAAGCTTGGCGATACGGATGTTCAGATCTCCTACCATTGTAACCGACTCTATGTAACCCTAACCCTCTCCGGTGTCTATATAAACCGGAGGGTTCTAGTCCGTAGGACAACATACACATCAACAATCATACCATAGGCTAGCTTCTAGGGTTTAGCCTCTCTGATCTCGTGGTAGATCAACTCTTGTAATACGCATATCATCAATATTAATCAAGCAGGACATAGTGTTTTACCTCCATCGAGAGGGCCCGAACCTGGGTAAAACTTCGTGTCCCCTGCCTCCTGTTACCATCCGGCCTAGACGCACAGTTCGGGACCCCCTACCCGAGATCCGCCGGTTTTGACACCGACATTGGTGCTTTCATTGAGAGTTCCTCTGTGTCGTCGCCGTCAGGCCTGATGGCTCCTACGATCATCAATGGCGATGCAGTCCAGGGTGAGACCTTCCTCCTCGGACAGATCTTCGTCTTTGGCGGCTTCGCACTGCGGGCCGATTCACTTCGCCATCTAGAGCAGATCGAAAGCTATGCCCCTGGCCATCAGGTCAGATTCGGAAGTTTAAACTACACGGCCGACATCCGCGGGGACTTGATCTTCGACGGATTCGAACCACTGCCGAGCGCGCCGCACTGTCTCGACGAGCATGATCTAGCTCTGCCGCCGAACAGTGCCCTGGAGGCCGCACCCGCATCGACTCCGACCCCTAGTTCGGAGCCGACCGCGCCGATTGAGGATGGGCGGTTGGACGCCACCTCGGGGGCTGCGATCCCAACAGCGGTTGAGCCAAACACCAGCCCCGTACTCTGCAAGACTCATGACTCCATGGAGCCGGACTCTTCTCCGGACTCCGAACCCTCCGTGCCCCTGCCGAGCGAATCCGATTGGGCGCCGATCATGGAGTTCACGGCCACGGACGTCTTTCAGCACTCGCCTTTCGGTGATATCTTGAAATCACTAAAGTCTCTCTCTTTGTCAGGAGAGCCCTGGCCAGACTACGGTCAACAAGGTTGGGGTACGGACGACGAAGAAATTCAAAACCCACCCACCACCCACTTTGTAGCCACTGTCGACAACTTAACCGACACGCTCGACTTCGACTCCGAAGACATCGACGGTATGGACACCGATGAAGGAGATGATGAAGAACCAGCGCCTACTAGGACCTGGAAAGCCACCTCGTCATATGACATATACATGGTGGACACCCCAAAAGAGGGAGAGGGCGATGGAATAGCGGAGGATGACCCCTCCAAGAAACAGCAAAAGCGCCGACGTCAGCGGCGCCGCTCAAAATCCCGCCAACACAAAAACAGCGATTCAAGCACGGGAGATAATAATACCCCGGAAAGCGCCGAAGGACATCCCCCCGAGCAAGATTTAGCATAGGGGGGGTGGAGAAACTAGCCCCCATGGGAGAGCGGCTGACAGAGAGGTCGAGGACGATAATCATATGCCTCCCTCCGAACACGAGGCAAGCCTCGACGATGACGAATTCGTTGTGCCAGAGGATCCCGTCGAACAAGAGCATTTTCAACGCAGGCTTATGGCCACGTCAAGAAGCCTCAAGAAAAAACAGCAACAGCTTAAAGCTGATCAAGATCGGCTAGTCGATAGATGGACTAAAGTCCTTGCGGCCGAAGAGCATAAACCCGAACGCCCCTCAAAGTGCTACCCAAAGCGCAAGTTGCTACCCCGATTAGAGGAGGAAGCACTCGACGCGGCCGACAGGCCACCTCGTGGCCGCAACAGAGAGGCCTCATGGCCCTCCACCCAAGCCGCAGCCCGTACCAAGGCACGGGAATATGCACCGGACTTACGTAATATGTTGGAGGAAAAGGCAAGGCAAACAAGATCGATCTACGGATCGCGTGGGCGCCCCACGGCTCAAGACGGTAACCATCACGCCGGTCACAAATTCGGCAGGGCCGAACACAGTAGACAAAGCTCATTGGAGCTACGTCATGATATAGCCCAGTACAGAGGCGCCGCACACCCATTGTGCTTCACAGACGAAATAATGGATCATCAAATCCCCGAGGGTTTCAAACCCGTAAACATCGAATCATATGATGGCTCAACAGATCCCGCAGTATGGATCGAGGATTATCTCCTTCATATCCACATGGCCCGCGGCGATGATTTCCATGCCATCAAATACCTCCCACTCAAGCTTAAAGGACCAGCCCAGCAGTGGCTTAACAGCCTACCAACAGGGTCAATCAGCTGTTGGGAGGACCTGGAAGCCGCATTCCTTGACAATTTCTAGGGCACTTATGTGCGACCCCCAGACACTGACGACCTAAGCCACGTAATTCAGCAGCCAGACGAATCGGTCAGGAAATTCTGGACACGGTTCCTAACAAAGAAAAATCAAATACTCGACTGTCCGGACGCAGAGGCCTTAGCAGCCTTCAAGCATAATATCCGTGACGAGTGGCTTGCCCGGCACCTAGGATAGGAGAAGCCGAAATCTATGGCAGCACTCACGGCACTCATTACCCGCTTTTGCGCGGGAGAAGACAGCTGGCTTGCTCGTAGCAACAATATGACCAAGAACCCTGGTCGTTCGAACACCAAGGACATTAGTGGCAGGTTGCGTCGCAACCAGCAGAAGCGCCGCATCAACGGCGACAATGCTAAGGATACGGCAGTTAATGCCAGATTCAGAGGCTCTAAATCCGGTCAGCGGAAAAAGTCATTCAAAAGGAATCCCAGGGGCCCGTCCAGCTTGGACCGAATACTCGAACGCTTGTGCCAAATACATGGCACCCCCGAAAAGCCAGCCAATCACACCAACAGGGACTGTTGGGTGTTCAAGCAGGCAGGCAGATTAAGCGCCTACAATGAGGACAAGGGGCTACATAGCGATGATGACGAGGAGCCCCGGCCGCCGAACAACAATGGACAGAAGGGTTTTCCCCCACAAGTGCGGACGGTGAACATGATATACGCCACCCACGTCCCCAAGAGGGAGTGGAAGCGCGCGTTAAGGGACGTATACGCGGTAGAGCCAGTCGCCCCAAAGTTCAACCCATGGTCCTCCTGCCCGATCACCTTTGATCGAAGAGACCATCCCACTAGCATCCATCATGGCGGATTCGCCGCATTGGTTCTCGACCCAATTATTGACGGATTTCATCTCACTAGAGTCCTTATGGATGGCGGCAGCAGCCTGAACCTGCTTTACCAGGATACAGTGTGGAAAATGGGCATAGATCCCTCGAGGATTAAGCCCACCAAAATGACCTTTAAAGGCATAATACCAGGTGTAGAGGCTAGCTGTACAGGCTCAGTCACACTTGAAGTGGTCTTCGGATCTCCGGATAATTTCCGAAGCGAGGAGTTAATCTTCGACATAGTCCCGTTCCGCAGTGGCTATCATGCACTGCTCGGGCGAACTGCATTCGCCAAGTTCAATGCGGTCCCGCACTACGCATACCTTAAGATCAAGATGCCAGGCCCTTGAGGAGTCATTAAGGTCAATGGAAACACCAAACGCTCCCTCCGAACGGAGGAGCACACGGCGGCCCTTGCAGCGGAAGTACAAAGCAGCCTCTCCAGGCAGTTCTCTAGTCCGGCCATTAAACGTCCGGACACCGTCAAGTGCGCCCGGAGTAACCTACAATAAGACCACCTAGCACGTTCCGAGCAGGCGTAGCAATGTGGCCCCAACCCCAACCCTCGCAAAAAGGCGACGCCAGTACTTCGCGTACATAACTACGCTCTAGAAATACCATGGGCACAGGGGGAGGGGCACCATCACGGCACGCCCACAACACGGCCTAAACCGCACCAGGGGCTGCCAATTTTTTCCTTTTCTCTTACTTTCAGGACTCCACTTTTCGGAAGGTCTGTTCGTTAGTTCAATTGCTGCACAAACGATGCAAGAACCAGGGAAGCAGACAAGCCATGCCACATTACGGAAATCACAGGTGGTCTCTATCACGAGCAGTATACCTGCTCCACATACTATTCCGCAGCTTGCCCCTGGAGCAGACATGCTAAATAGTTCAACTTTACGTTTCTCGCATCACTTGTATCGTTCTGCTTTGATCGCAACTATTTCCAATAAACAATGCATACCTTTTGTCTATTTTCGCATTATCTTCTTATAAATAAATGTTCCTTAATGACATGTTGCATCCATACAATCTGGTACGGCCAAAATACGCCAGGGGCTTCAGTACCCCTCAATATGGTGTGAGAAGTCCGAACACTTTCACAAGTGCGGCACCCCGAACTTATAGCATTATATGCATCGGCTCCGAATCATGTCTTGGGTCAATAGTTGGGTTTGCCCGGCTCCTATGTTTTGGTGCCTTACGTTCCGCTATATAGGCTAATGTAGCACTAGGAGAACCACTGCGATTGTGCCCCAGTTGAGCTGGGCCGAGCACCTCAGTAGAGAAAGCTAAAACTGACTGTCATGATGAAGCAAGAGCTGGTCGCTGTTCGAGAGGTTTCTTCGAGTCCCTAAAGACTTATGCCGCTTCGGGCGAGGAGTCGGCTCTGTCTGGCCAAGGCATGGATAGCGCCCCGAAATCGGTCTTCTGAATACTAGGGGCTTCGCCGAAATTTAAAATTATAGAATTCTATGGCTAAGTGAGAGTGTTCACGCGTTATAGTCCGATTGCCTCGTTCGCTGGGCTGAGCGCCTCCCTCGAAGGACCCAAACATGGGAAAAAGAGTGCTCAGGTTTATCCCCGAACACCCCAGCACTAGCGGCATGGGGGCAGAAGCCGACGACTCGCCATTTCTCAGAATTGATAAACAGCCGCACAGAAGGTAATATTTTAAATTCAGACAGCATTGCTAAGCGCATATGAACAAGTTTCCAGCGCACAGGACAAAACGAGTGAGTTTTACTCAAAAATTACATCCCTAGTACATTCATCCGCCACAAGGCGGGCACCCTTCAGAACATCCTTATAGTAATTTTCAGGCTTGCGATGCTCTTTCCCCGGAAGTGGCCCGTCATTCACAAGCTTCTCAGCATCCAGCTTGCCCCAGCGCACCTTAGCACGGGCAAGGGCCCTACGGGCACCTTCGATGCAGACGGAGCGCTTGATAACCTCGAGCCTTGGACAGGCCTCCACCAGCCGCCGCACCAGCCCGAAATAGCTCCCAGGCAGGGCCTCTCCAGGCCACAGCCGAATTAGGAGGCCCTTCATGGCCTGTTCGGCCGCCTTGTGGAGCTCGACCAGTTGCTTCAGCTGGTCGCTCAGGGGCACGGGGTGTCCGGCCTCAGCATACTGAGACCAGGACACCTTCTCCGTCGAGCTGCCCTCCTCGGCTCGATAGAATGCGGCGGCATCAGATACACTCCGGGAAGATCTGCAAATGCCCCTGGAGAGCTCCGGACTCGGGTAAGTATCAAGTAACTCATGTTTATATGTTTACTTTGCATAAAAAATGCCTTACCCGCCGCTATCTTCTTCACCTCATCCAACTCCTGGAGGGTCTTCTGGGACTCGGTCTTGGCAGACTTGGCATTTTCTATAGCTACCGCGAGCTCGGACGCTCGCGTCTTCGAGTCAAGCTCCAAACTCTCATGTTTCTTCATGAGAACCTGGAGCTCTTGCAGCACCTTGCTAACCTCCGCCTCATACCTCTCCCGCTCGGTGCGCTCCGCGGCCGCACTTTTCTCGGCCTCGAGCAGCGCTTGCTTAAGGGTCGCCACCTCAGACGTGGCCCCTACAATAGCCATGTCAATCCTGTCATTTTTTTTGCAATTGCACCTTTTTTATATACATATTCAAACAGGGTATTTCTTACCTTCCTTCTCCTCGAGCTGCTTCTTGGCACACCCGAGCTCTTGCTCGGACTTCTCGAGGCTCTGCTTCAGCACGTCCACTTCCGTAGTTAGTGTGGCGGACGCTAGCAGAGAAGCCTGCATACGCATATTGACTCCTTTTGTTAGACTCCTGCGAATTCTTTGATCCTCTATTCGGCTTTTCTTCCCGAACGCCCAACAGAGCATCAGGGGCTACTGTCTATGCGGTAATATCATTTAAACATTCTTTACTTACCTCAAAGCCTGTTAAAAGGCTAGTGCAAGCTTCAGTCAGCCCGCTCTTGGTGGACTGAACCTTCTGGACCACCACACTCATAATAGTGCGGTGTCCCTCGTCGATGGAGGCGCCTTCGAGCACCTCCAACAAATTTTCCGGCGCCCCCGGTTGGACGGGGGTCATCGGCACGGTGGGCTTGTTCCTCTTGGAAGGAGGTCCCCCGCCGGACTCTGGATCCTTTGAAGGTTCCGGAGCGGTGTCCGACCTTGAGCCGGACTTGGAGCCCTGAGGGGTTTCATTCCCTTCACTCCTGGAGTCCGGGAGGTCACCTTGCGGCTCCTCCAGGACCACCTCCTCTCGGCTTGGAACCTGTTGGGACAACACTTCGGTGTCGTCCGTAGGGCGGGGGGATGAAGCCGTCGGAAGCGAGTTCACATCCGACGGATCCAGTGAGCCGCTCGACGATGCGTCGAGCCGGTCTTGGGGTGGGCTGCATAAACATATTCGACATAAGGGAAAGCTGCGCATAAAACGAATACTATGAATTACTCCGGTATCCGGATACTTACGATCTCGCCAGGGGCTTGGCCCTGGGCTGCCACTCCTCTCCACCGTCGTCGGCGTCGGGGGAGTAGTCCGGAGGATGGGTTTTTCCTCTCTTGGACCCTCCGGCCTCCTCAGAGAGGGCGGCCTTCCTTTTCTTCTCTCCTCCCATTGGAGGGGGAGAGGTCTCTTCTCCTTCCTCCTCGTCTTCACGGGAGGAATGCGCCTCGGAGCCGCCGGATGATGAATCCAACACCTCCTAGCGCGGGGCACTCCTTCGAGTCCCCGCGGCCTTCTTCTCCGGCACCATGTAGGGTGCCGGAACTAGCAGCTTCTCCAAACGGGCGTCCGTTGGGCCTTCGGGCAAAGGAGCCGGATAGTCAATCTGTTCGGACGTCACCTCCCAATCCTGTCAAATATAAAGGAGCTTAGATCCCGCATAGAGTCAAACTATGAAAAACTGATACCTTGTAAAAAGACAAAAACAGCTTACCGCCAGAGCACGACGCTGAGTACTGAATCCGCGATCCTCGGCAGCAGATGCGGGGGCCTCGGCACCCTTGAAGAGCATCCTCCGGGCATCTTTGTACGTTGTGTCGAAGAGCATGTTAAGAGTTTGATGCTGCGCCAGGTCGAACTCCCAAAGGTTGAAGGCCCGTCGTTGACACGGGAGGATCAGGCGGACGAGCATAACCTGGACTACGTTGACAAGCTTGAGCCTCTTGTCCACCAGGGTTTGGATGCATATTTGGAGTCCGATCAGCTCGCCTTTTTTACCCCAAGATAGGCCAGTCTCCTTCCAGGAGGTGAGCCGCATGGGGGGGGGGGGCGGATCGGAACTCAAGGGGTGCGACCCATTCGGCGTCGTGCGGCTCGGTGATGTAAAACCACCCTGATTGCCACCCCTTCAGGGTCTCCACGAAGGAGCCCTCGAGCCACAGAACATTGGTCATCTTGCCAACCATGGCGCCGCCGCACTCTGCCTGGCTGCCACGCACCACCTTCGGCTTGACGTTGAAAGTCTTTAGCCATAGGCCGAAATGGGGGCGGATGCGGAGGAAAGCCTCGCACATGATGATAAACTCCGAGATGTTGAGGACGAAGTTTGGGGCCAGATCGTGGAAATCCAGGCTGTAGTAGAACATGAGCCCCCAGACAAATGGATGCAGAGGGAAGCCCAGTCCACGGAGGAAATGGGGGAGAAATACCACCCTCTCATGGGGCCTAGGAGTGGGGATGAGCTGCCCCTCTTCGGGGAGCCGGTGCGCGATGTCGCTGGCCAGGTATCCGGCCTTCCTTAGCTTTTTTATGTGCCCCTCCGTGACGGAGGAGACCATCCACTTGCCTCCCGCTCTGGACATGACTGGAGAAGGTCGAGGTGGTAGTGCGGACTTGGGCGCTGGAGCTCGAGTGCACGAGAATGGATAGGCATAGGAGGAAGAAGGCGTGGGTGAAAAGGTGGATCCTTATCCCCTTATATGGGTGGATGCGACTACATGTCCCCACCAGCCTAGTAAAACTTGCTTATCTCCAAGTGCCGTAATCAAAGGCGTGGTTGGGTTACCCACGCCCGTATTGATGAGAATCCCGAAATGAGGGGACATGATCTCTGCTTCAACAAGACGTGCCAAGGAAACCGCCTCGCACAACGCGCTGAGGTGGGATAATTAAATGACTCAGATAAAGGCTTGGCCGTGGCGTGTCGCACCACGGAATACGTCAGCAGATTAGATTTGTGTTAATATTATTATTCTCTCTATGGCAATATGTGGAAACTTATTTTGCAGAGACGGACACTATCTTTGTGTTCAAGATCTTCTATGAAGTACTTGGAGGAGGAACCCGCCTTGCAATGCCGAAGACAATTTGCGCACCGGACCCGTCGTCATTGAAGCCTGGTTCAGGGGCTACTGAGGGAGTCCTGGATTAGGGGGTGTTCGGATAGCCGAACTATACCTTCGGCCGGACTCCTGGACTATGAAGATACAAGATTGAAGACTCCGTCCCGTGTCCGGAAGGGACTTTCCTTGGCGTGGAAGGCAAGCTTGGCGATATGGATGTTCAGATCTTCTACCATTGTAACCGACTCTATGTAACCCTAACCCTCTCCGGTGTCTATATAAACCGGAGGATTCTAGTCCGTAGGACAACATACACATCAACAATCATACCATAGGCTAGCTTCTAGGGTTTAGCCTCTCTGATCTCGTGGTAGATCAACTCTTGTAATACCCATATCATCAATATTAATCAAGCAGGACATAGGGTTTTACCTCCATCAAGAGGGCCCGAACCTGGGTAAAACTTCATGTCCCCTGCCTCCTGTTACCATCCGGCCTAGACGCACAGTTCGGGACCCCCTACCCGAGATCCGCCGATTTTGACACTGACACCTGGGCTCTCCATTCATCAAGTGAGCTAATGTCAAAAAGCCTCTTCTCACCAGCAAGTTTGAAGTCATAGTTGAGCTCTTTAATTGCCCAATATGCCTTATGTTCTAGTTCAAGAGGTAAGTGGCATGCTTTACCATAAACCATTTTATACGGAGACATACCCATAGGAATTTTGTATGCAGTTCTATAGGCCCATAATGCATCATCAAGTTTCTTGCACCAATTCTTCCTAGATCTATTAACAGTCTTTTGCAAGTTTAATTTAAGCTCTCTATTACTTAATTCTACTTGACCACTAGACTGTGGATGATATGGATATGCAATTCTATGATTAACATCATAGTTAGCAAGCATTTTACGAAAGGCACCATGAATAAAATGTGAACCACCATCAACCATTAAGTATCTAGGGACCCTAAACCTCGGAAAAATAACTTCTTTAAGCATCTTAATAGAGGTATTATGATCAACACTACTAGTTGGAATAGCTTCTACCCACTTAGTAACATAATCAACAGCAACTAAAATACGAGTATACCCATTAGAGGAAGGAAACAGTCCCATATAATCAAAACCCCAAACATCAAATGGTTCAATAACAAGTGAATAATTCATAGGCATTTCTTGACATCTACTAATATTACCAATTCTTTGACGTTCATCACAAGACAAGACAAACTTACGGGCATCCTTGAAGAGAGTAGGCCAATAAAAACTGGATTGCAATACCTTATGTGTAGTTCTATCTCCAGCGTGGTGTCCTCCATAAGCTTCGGAGTGACACTTACATAGGATATGTTCCTGTTCATGCTCAGGTACACAACATCTAATAACACCATCTACTCCTTTATAAAGATGTGGGTCATCCCAAAAGTAATGCCTTAAATCATAGAAGAACCTTTTCTTTTGTTGGTATGTGAAACTAGGTGGTATAAATTTAGCAACAATATAATTAGCATAATCAGCATACCATGGAGCAGTACAAGAAGCATTTATCACAGCTAATTGCTCATCAGGAAAGCTATCATCAATAGGTAGTGGGTCATCAGGAACATTCTCTAACCTAGACCAGTTGTCCGCAACGGGGTTCTTAGCTCCCTTTCTATCAATAATATGCAAATCAAATTCTTATAGCAAGAGAACCCATCTAATAAGTCTAGGTTTAGCATCTTTATTTTCCATAAGATATTTAATAGCAGCATGATCAGTGTCAACAATTACTTTAGAATCAACTATATAAGGTCCGAACTTATCACAAGCAAATACAACTGCTAAAAATTCTTTTTCAGTAGTAGCATAGTTTCTTTGAGCACTGTGTAGAGTCTTACTAGCATATTGAATAACATTTAGTTTCTTATCAACTCTTTGTCCTAGAACAGCCCCTACAGCATAATCACTAGCATCACACATATTTTAAAATGGCCAATTCCAATCAAGAGGCTGAACAATAGGTGCAGAAACCAAAGCTTTCTTAAGTATTTCAAATGCTTCTACACAGTCATCATCAAAGACAAAAGGAACATCTTTTTGTAAGAGATTAGTCAGAGGCCGAGAAATTTTAGAGAAGTCCTTAATGAACCTCCTATAGAAACCGACATGACCAAGAAAACTTCTTATACCTTTAATGTCCTTAGGACATGGCATCTTTTCAATAGCATCAACTTTAGCTTTATCAACTTCAATACCTCTTTCAAAAATTTGATGCCCCAAGACAATACATTCATTAACCATAAAGTGGCACTTTTCCCAATTCAAGACAAGATTAGTTTCTTCACATCTCAGCAAAACTCAATCAAGGTTGCTTAAGCAATCATCAAAAGAAGTTCCATAAATGGAGAAATCATCCATGAAAACCTCAACAATCTTTTCACATAAGTCAGAGAATATAGCAGTCATACATCTTTGAAAGGTAGCAGGTGCATTGCATAAACCAAAAGGCATATGTCTATAAGCAAAGGTACCGAAAGGGCAAGTAAAAGTTGTCTTTTCTTGATCCTCTTTTGACACAGGTATTTGAGAGAAACCAGAATAACCATCTAGAAAGAAAAAATGTGTGTGCTTGGATAGTCTTTCTAGCATTTGATCAATAAAAGGTAAAGGTTAATGATCCTTTTAGTAGCTTTATTTAATTTGCGGAAATAAATTACCTCCCTTCTTAGTGGGATCAATTCATCTTTATCATTAGGAACAACAGTAATACCTCCCTTCTTAGGGACACAATGGACATGACTTACCCACTGACTATCAGCAACGGGGTAAATTATATCTGCCTCCAGAAGCTTTAATATTTCTTTTCTTACCACTTCTTTCATCTTAGGATTTAACCTTCGTTGGTGATCAACAACTGGTTTAGCGTCTTTCTCTAGTTTTATTTTGTGCTGGCATAGAGTGGGACTAATGCCCTTAAGATCATCAAGAGTATATCCAATAGCAGCACGGTGCTTCTTCATAGTTTTCAATAATTTCTTTTCTTCATGCTCTGAAAGGTTAGCACTAATAATAACAGGATATATCTCTTTCTCATCAAGATAAGCATATTTAAGAGTATCAGGTAAAGGTTTAAGCTTAAACACAGGATCACCCTTAGGTGGAGGGGGATCCCCTAAGATTTCAACAGGCAAGTTTTGTTTCAAGATAGGTCCCTGTTTAAAGAATACTTCATCTATTTCCCTTCTTTCATTCATAAACATATCATTTTCATGGTCTAGCAAATATTGTTCTAAAGGATCACTAGGAGGCACGGCAATAGAAGCAAGACCAATAATTTAATCTTTACTAGGCAATTCTTTATCATTGGGTTGTCTATGAAATTTGGCAAAATTAAACTCATGAGACATATCCCCTAAACCAACAGAAACAATATCCTTATTGCAGTCTATCTTAGCATTAACAGTATTCAAGAAATTTCTACCAAATATAGTGGGACAAAAGTCATCTTGTGGGGAACCGAGAACAAGAAAATCAGCAGGATATTTAACTTTCCCATGCAAGGCTTCAACATCTCTAACGATTCCAACGGGTGAAATAGTGCCTCTATTGGCAAGCTTAATTGTAACATCAATTTCTTCTAACTCGGGAGGTGCAATATCATGCATAATTTCTTTGTATAAGAAATGAGGTATTGCACTAGCACCCATATCACATAAGCCATGATAGCAATGATCTCCTATTTTAACAGAAATAACAGGCATGCCTACAACAGGTCTATGTTTATTTTTAGTATCAAGTCTAGCAATTCTAGCAGCTTCATTACAGAAGTAAATACCATGCCCATCAATATTATCGGCCAAGAGATATTTAACCATAGCAACACTAGGTTCAACTTTAATTTTCTCAGAGGGAGTTGGTGTTCTAGTATTACTCTTACGAACCACAGTTGAAGCTTTAGCATGATCCTTTATTCTAACAGGGAAAGGTGGTTTCTCAACATAAGCAGTGGGAACAACATGATCATTATAAGTGATAGTCTTTTCTTCAACTTTAATAGGTGCAACTACTTTTACTTCAATGGGAGGATTATATTTAAACCACTTCTCCTTAGGGAGATCAACATGAGTAGCAAAGGATTCACAAAAAGAAGCTACTATCTTAGAGTCTAGTCCATATTTAGTGCTAAATTCTCGGAAAGCATCGGTATCCATAAAAGATTTAACACAATCAAACTTAGGTGTTATACCTGACTCCTTACCTCGTCGAGGTCCCAATCATCAGAGTTGCGTTTAATTCTTTCCAATAAATCCCATTTGAATTCAATAGTCTTCATCATAAAAGATCCAGTACAAGAAGCATCGAGCATGGAGCGATTACTCAGAGAAAGCCGAACATAATTTTTTTGAATAATCACTTTTTTTGAGAGCTCATGATTGGGGCATGAATATAACATTGACTTAAGCCTCCCCCAAGCTTGAGCGATGCTTTCTCCTTTGCGAGGCCGAAAATTGTATATATAATTACGATCACGATGAAAAAGATGCATAGGATAAAACTTCTGATGAAATTCCAATTTCAATCGGTTGTAGTTCCATGATCCCATATCATCACATAGCCTAAACCATGTCAATGCCTCTCCCTTCAAAGATAAAGGGAATACCTTCTTCTTGATAACATCCTTGGGCATACCTGCAAGCTTAAATAATCCATAAACTTCATCCACATAGATTACATGCAAATCGGGATGTAATGTTCCATCACCTGCGAAAGGATTAGCTAGCAGTTTCTCTATCATACCCGAAGGAATTACGAAGTAAACATTTTCAATAGGTTCAGTAGGTTAAGGACAAACTCTTTGCTCTACTGGTCAGAGTGAAGATACCCCGAACAAGCCCCTCAAAGGATTATGTTCCATAGTAACAAGTGACAATAAATTTCAGCACACTATATAAATTTTTCCTTACCAAATTCCACCTACCAAAGGCGCTTCTCTCCCCGGCAACGGCGCCAGGAAAGAGTCTTGATGACCCATAAGTGTAGGGGATCTATCGTAGCCTTTTCAATAAGTAAGAGTGTCGAACCCAATGAGGAGCAGAAGGAAATGATAAGCAGTTTTCAGTAAGGTATTCTCTGCAAGCACTAAAATTATCAGTAACAGATAGTTTTGTGATAAGGTAAATTTGTAACGAGTAGCAAGTAATAAAAGTAAATAAGATGCAGCAATATGGCCCAATAATTTTTGTAGCAAAGGACAAGCCTAGACAAACTCTTATATAAAGTAACATGCTCCCGAGGACACATGGGAATTATCGTCAAGCTGGTTTTCATCACACTCATATGATTCGCGTTTGGTACTTTGATAATTTGATATGTGCATGGACCGGTGCTTGGGTACTGTCCTTCCTTGGACAAGCATCCCACTTATGATTAACCCCTATTGCAAGAATCCGCAACTACGATAGAAGTATTAAGGTAAACCTAACCATAGCATGAAACATATGGATCCAAATCAGCCCCTTACGAAGCAACGCATAAACTAGGGTTTAAGCTTCTGTCACTCTAGCAACCCATCATCTACTTATTACTTCCCAATGCCTTCCTCTAGGCCCAAACAATGGTGAAGTGTCATGTAGTCGGCGTTCACATGACACCACTAGAGGAGATACAACATACATCTCATCAAAATATCGAACGAATACCAAATTCACATGACTACTTATAGCAAGACTTCTCCCATGTCCTCAGGAACAAACGAAACTACTCACAAAGCATATTCATGTTCATAATTAGAGGGGCATTAATATGCATAATAGATCTGAGCATATGATCTTCCACCAAGTAAACCAACTAGCATCAACTACAAGGAGTAATCAACACTACTAGCAACCCACATGTACCAATCTGAGGCTTTAGGACAAAGATTGGTTACAAGAGATGAACTAGGGTTTGAGATGAGATGGTGCTGGTGAAGATGTTGATGGAGATTGACCCCCTCCCGATGAGAGGATCGTTGGTGATGATGATGGTGATGATTTCCCCCTCCCGGAGGGAAGTTTCCCCGGCAGAACAGCTCCACCTGAGCCCTAGATTGGTTCCACCTCGTGGCGGCAGAGTTTCTTCCCGAAAGCTTGCTTATGATTTTTTTCCTCCATGAAAGACTCCATATAGCCAAAGATGGGCATCAGTGGGCCACCAGGCGGCCCACGAGGCAGGGGGCACACCAAGGGGGATAGGGCGCGCCCCCACCCTCATGGACGGTGGGTGCCCCCCCTCTGGTACTTATTTCGCCTAGTATTATATATATATATATATATATATATATATATATATATATTCTGAAACATGCTCCCGTGAAGTTTCAGGACTTTTGGAGATGTGCATAATAGGTCTCTGATATTTGTTCCTTTTCCAGCCCAGAATTCTAGCTGCTGGCATTCCCCCTCTTCATGTAAACCTTGTAAAATAAGAGAGAATAGGCATAAGTATTTTGACATAATGTGTAATAACAGCCCATAATGCAATAGATATAAAAGCATGATGCAAAATGGACGTATCAGTCAATATCCCCTTCGTCCAGATGATCGTGTTTTGTCATGCTGAGCTATTGATATGTGCTACTGTTTTGCAACACCGTTTAAGTATAGCTATTGTTTTCCTATCTTTTCATATTCAGGACAATGAAGATGATTTCAAGGGACTGCATAATATGGACTCATGTTGAGTCATCTCTATTGCCTCATGTGTTTGCTGCAAATATGTCAGCATCAATTGCAAGATGGGGCAGCTAGCTAGCTGTGGAGTTGCCAACATGCTCAAAGTGCTCGCAACATTGAGAAGAAACAAGCATGCCCAGGAAATTAATGCGTGCTAGGGAGGCCCTTTGCTCAGGGAAGCATCGACCGATTTTCTTTATTTACACACCTTCTCACTGAAGGAAATATGCCTTAGAGGCAATAATAAAGTTGTTATTTATATTCTCTTATATCATGATAAATGTTTATTATTCATGCTAGAATTGTATTAACCAGAAACTTAGTACATGTGTGAATACATAGACAAACAGAGTGTCCCTAGTATGCCTCTACTTGACTAGCTCGTTAATCAAAGATGGTTAAGTTTCCTAACCATAGACATGTGTTGTCATTTGATGATCGGGATCACATCATTAGAGAATGATTTGATGGACATGACCCATCCGTTAGCTTAGCATAAATGATTGTTTAGTTTTATTACTATTGCTTTCATCATGAATTATACATGTTCCTCTAACTATGAGATTATGCAACTCCCGAATACCGGAGGAACACCTTATGTGCTATCAAACGTCACAACGTAACTGGGTGATTATAAAGATGCTCTACAGGTGTCTCCGATGGTGTTTGTTGAGTTGGCATAGATCGAGATTAGGATTTGTCACTCCGTGTATCGAAGAGGTATCTTTGGGCCCTCTCGGTAATGCTCATCACTATAAGCCTTGCAAGCAATGTGACTAATGAGTTAGTTGTGGGATGATGCATTACGGAACGAGTAAATAGACTTGCCGGTAACGAGATTGAACTAGGTATGATGATACCAACGATCAAATCTCGGGCAAGTAACATACCGATGACAAAGGGAACAACGTATGTTGTTATGCGGTTTGACCGATAAAGATCTTTGTAGAATATGTAGGAGCCAATATGATCATCCAGGTTCCGCTATTGGTTATTGACCGGAGATGTGTCTCGGTCATGTCTACATAGTTCTCGAACCCGTAGGGTCCGCACGCTTAACGTTCGATGACGATTTGAATTATGAGTTATGTGATTTGATGTACCTAAGTTTGTTCGGAGTTCTGAATGAGATCACGCACATGACAAGGAGTGTCTAAATGGTCGAGAGGTAAATATTCATATATTGGAAGGCTATATTCGGACACCGGAAGTGTTCCGGGTGATATCGGGTCACCAGAAGGGGTTCCAGGCAACAGTGGCGGATCTAGGATTTTAAACCAGGGTGGTCCGCCTCAAAAAAATTAGAACGAATATGACATGTGTACATTCTAATTGGTTTACCAATGCCACGTAGAATTATAAATAGATCAATATGGTCGAATGTGGTTTTAGAGACATACAACAATTCATAATTTTGTCTTTTTTCTAAACTTGCTCTTGAGTAAACTCATGGTAGAAAATCAACACATATCGTCGTTGTCGACCGAAGCAATAATAAGTCTAGAAGCAAGTACACCAAATTATGATATATACGCCTCTTTTTTTGAAATCGGGCCTATGACAAAATTGAAACCGTGGCTGCTACACGCCTCCAGTGAAGCCAACCTGCCAAGGAGCGAGATGGATGTGAAGAGCCAAGGAGCATAACTCAACTGAATGTAGTTTGCTCTACAGGTGCCACAGCTGAAATATTCAGAATTTGTGCAAAATATCTAGTCAAACTCCATGTAAATTTTTCTGAATCAGAGCAACAATGGCGGTAGGGGAATGGTCGGATGGATTACCTCTCTCGGAAAAAGGCAACAGGCTGAGCGGCCGAGCGGACTAGGCACTAGTTGCGGCGGCTAGGCGCGCCTGCGCGAACAACAGCTAGCCGAGTAGCGGGCGGGCCAGGCCGCGGCCCATGGGTGTCAGACTTTTACTCAGGGCAGTGTCTCCGGGCGGCAGGAGGGGCCAACGAAGCCACGACAGCGAGGCAGGCGACTGACGGCGGATCGAAAGTCTGGTTTGCTCATGGGCGTGGCTGCGTGCGGGTTGGGACGTGCAGTAGGCTGTTGTTGGGCTTTTTTCCCCACTGGCCCATGTCCTCGTAACATTTGGTATACAGGCCGACATAAAATCCCAGGGTGGGCCGCGACCCACCCTGTAGCTCTGCCCCTACCGGGCAAACCCCGGCAAAGATATGGGCTTAATGGGCCAAGTAAGGGAACACACCAGCCCACAAGGGGCTGGTGCGCCCCATATAGGCCAGCCACGTGGGGAGAAAGGAAAAGGAGAGGTGGAAAAGGAAAGTATGAAGTAGGACACCTACTTCCTTCCCCTCCCCCCTCCTTCCTTTCCTCCTTGTCCAAATATAGTAAGGGGGGCCGAATTGGACTAGGGGCCCAAGTAGGATCCCTCCTACTTGGGCGCGCCCTAGGCTGCCTCCCTCCCTCTCCCTCCTTTATATACGTGGGTACGGCACCCCTAGAACACACATCAATTGTTTCTAGCCGTGTGCGGCGCCCCCCTCCATAGTTAACACCTCGGTCATATCGTCGTAGTGCTTAGGCGAAGCCCTGCACTGGTAACATCATCATCACCGTCACCATGCCGTCGTGCTAACGAAACTCTCCCTCGGCCTCATCTGGATCAAGAGTTCGAGGGACGTCACCGAGCTGAACGTGTGTAGATCACAGAGGTGTCGTGCATTTGGTACTTGGATCGGTTGGATCGCGAAGACGTTCGACTACATCAA
Organism: Triticum aestivum; assembly: GCF_018294505.1. Lineage (NCBI taxonomy): Eukaryota > Viridiplantae > Streptophyta > Magnoliopsida > Poales > Poaceae > Triticum > Triticum aestivum. The sequence goes on along the minus strand of NC_057794.1, from coordinate 315,471,668 downwards.
CCACGTTACTAAACACTTCCGCTTTTGGTCTACGAGGGTACGGGGACACACTCTCCCCGCTCATTGCTATGCTTTTCCTAGATAGGTCTTGCATGATCGTATCAATTTTTTTGAAATACTATGTTCCCCAACAGTGGCATCCGAGCCAGGTCTATGCGTAGATGATATATGCACGAGTAGAACACAAAGAGTAGTGGGGGATAATAGTCATACTACTTACCAGCAACATCTTACTTTGATTCGGCGGTATTGTTGGATGAAGCGGCCCGGGCCGACATTACATGACCATGTTCATGAGATCGGTTCTACCGACATGCTTTACACATAGGTGGTTGGCGGGTGTCTGTTTCTCCAACTTTAGTTTAATCGAGTTTGACTACGCCTGGTCCTTGTTGAAGGTTAAAATAGCATACTTGACGAAAAACCGTTGTGGTTTTGATGCGTAGGTAAGAACGGTTCTTGCTAGAATCCCGTAGCAGCCACGTAAAACTTGCAACAGCAAAGTAGAGGACGTCTAACTTGTTTTTGCAGGGCATGTTGTGATGTGATATAGTCAAGATGTGATGAGATATAAATTGTTGTATGAGATGATCATGTTTTGTTAAAGTTATCGACAACTGGCAGGAGCCTTATGGTTGTCTCTTTATTGCATAAGATGCAATCGCCATATAATTGCTTTACTTTATCGCTATGCGATAGCAATAGTTGCAAAAGCAATACTTGGCGAGACGATCATGTGACGACATGTTGATAAAGATCAAGATGATGGAGATCATGACGGTACTTTGGAGATGGAGATCAAAGGCACAAGATGATGATGGCCATATCATGTCACATATTTTGATTGCATGTGATGTTTTTCTTTTATGCATCTTATTTTGCTTAGTATGGCGGTAGCATTATAAGATGATCTCTCACTAAATTTCAAGGTATAAGTGTTCTCCGTGAGTATGCACCATTGCTACAGTTCATCGTGCCGAGACACCACGTGATGATCAGGTGTGATAAGCTCTATGTTCACATACAATGGGTGCAAGCCAGTTTTGCACACGCAGAATACTCGGGTTAAACTTGGCGATCCTAGCATATGCAGATATGGCCTCGGAACACTGAGACCGAAAGGTCGAGCGTGAATCATATAGTAGATATGATCAACATAGTGATGTTCACCATTGAAAGCTACTCCATCTCACGTGATGATCGGACATGGTTTAGTTGATTTGGATCACATGATCACTTAGAGGACTAGATGGATGTCTATCTAAGTGGGAGTTCTTAAGTGAAGTTTAATTTATCATGAACTTAGTATGGATAGTATTTGCATATCTATGTTGAAGATCAATAGCTTGCAATGTAGCTCCCCGTTTATTTTGATATGTTCCTAGAGAAAAATGAGTTCAAAGATGATAGTAGCAATGATGCGGACTGAGTCCGTGATCTAAGGATTATCCTCATTGGTGCATAGAAGAATTATGTCCTTGATGCACCGCTAGGTGACGGACCTGTTGCAGGAGCAGATGCAAACGTTATGAATGTTTGGCAAGCTCGATATGATGACTACTTGATAGTTTAGTGCGCCATGCTTTACGGCTTAGAACCGGGACTTCAAAAACGTTTTGAACGCCAGGGAGCATATAAGATGTTCCAAGAGTTGAAATTAGTATTTCATACTCATGCCCGAGTCGAGAGGTATGAGGCCTCTGACAAGTACTTTGCCTACAAGATGGAGGAGAATAGCTCAACCAGTGAGCATGTGCTCAGAATGTCTGAGTACTACAATCACTTGAATCAAGTGGGAGTTAATCTTCCAGATAAGATACTGATTGATATAGTTCTATATTCACTATCACCAAGTTACTGGAACTTCGTGATGAACTATAATATGCAAGGGATGACGAAAATGATTCCCGAGCTCTTCGCGATGATAAAATCAGCGAAGGTAGAAATCAAGAAAGAGCATCAAGTGTTGATGGTTAACAAGACCACTAGTTTCAAGAAAAGGGGCAAAGGAAAAGAAAGGGAACTTCAAAAAAGAATGGCAAGCAAGTTGCCACTCCCGTGACGAAACCCAAAGCTAGACCTAAGCCTGAAACTGAGTGCTTCTACTGCAAAGGGAATGGTCACTGGAAGCGGAACTACCCCAAATACTTGGTGGATAAGAAGGATGGCAAAGTGAACAAAGGTATATTTGATATACATGTTATTGATGTGTATTTTACTAGTGTTTATAGCAACCCCTCAGTATTTGATACTGGTTCAGTTGCTAAGAGTAGTAACTCGAAACAAGAGTTGCAAAATAAACAGAAACTAGTTAAGGGCGAGGTGAATATGTGTGTTGGAAATGATTCCAAGGATGATAAGATCACCATCGCACACTCCCTTTACCTTTGGGATCAGTGTTGAACCTAAAATAAATTTTATTTGGTGTTTGCGTTGAGCATGGATATGATTGGATCATGTTTATTGCAATACGGTTATTCATTTAAGTCAAAGAATAAATGTTGTTCTATTTACATGAATAAAACATTCTATGTTCATACACTCAAAATAAATGGTTTATTGAATCTCGATCATAGTGATACACATATTCATAATATTGATGCCAAAATATGCAAAGTTGATAATGATAGTGCAACATATTTGTGGCACTGCCGTTTAGGTCATATTGGTGTAAAGTGCATGAAGAAACTCCAAGCCGATGGGTTTTTGGAATCACTTGATTATGAATCACTTGATGCTTGTGAACCATGCCTCATGGGCAAGATGACTAAAACTCCATTCTCCAGAACAATGGAGCGAGCTACTAACTTATCGGAAATAACACATACCGATGTATGCGGTCCGATGAGTGTTAAGGCTCGTGGCTGGTATCATTATTTTCTGACCTTCAAAGATGATTTGAGGAGACATGGGTATATATACTTGATGAAACACAAGTCTGAAACATTTGAAAAGTTCAAAGAATTTCAGAGTGAAGTAGAGAATCATCGTAACAAGAAAATAAAGTTTCTATGATCTGATCGCAGAGGCGAATATTTGAGTTATGAGTTTGGCCTTCAATTAAAACAATGTGGAATAGTTTCACAAACTCATGCCACCTCGAACTCCACAACATAATGGTGTGTCCGAACGTCATAACCGTACTTAATTAGATATGGTGCAATCTATGATCTTCTTACCGAATTACTACTATTGTTTTGGGATTATGCATTAGAGACAGCTGCATTCACATTAAATAGGGCACCATCTAAATCCGTTGAGACGACACTATATGAATTGTGGTTTGGCAAGAAACCTAAGTTGTCATTTCTTAAAGTTTGGGTTTGCGATGCTTATGTGAAAAAGTTTCAACCTAATAAGCTCGAACCCAAATCGAAGAAATGTGTCTTCATAGGATACCCAAAGGAAACTGTTTGTAGCGACCTAACCTCAAATGGTCCAATCTCTGTGCTTCAGTGTCATCCCTGGATCAGTAATGTTGACACGCACAGTACTTGAAGGATTTATAACAGAGTAGCAATCACACACTTATTACAATGAGTGTCTCAAAAGAGAACTTATTACAATAAATATGGCTTAAGGCCATCTAATAACGATAACAACAGAAGGCTTGGAAGATAAGTGAGTCCATCAACTCCAACGGCATCACTGAGTATAGAACCACGACCTAAAGGCACCTTACTCGTCGTCTGAAAAGTCTGCAACATGAACGTTGCAGCCCGAAACGGGTCAGCACATGGAATATGCTGGTAAAGTAACACATAGAGAATAATGAAAGAGTAAAGCTATACTACATGCATATTTGGCTGGTGGAAAGCTCTATGGTTACAGTTTTGTGTAAAGCCAATTTTCCCTACTGCAAAGGAATAAATTTTTATTTAACTATCATGGTAGTTGTTAAACATTGAGAGTGTAGACACCCTCTCAATCCCAATTAAGCATCAACATTAAAACCCAACAATATTAATTAGAGTAACATGATGAGATTCACATGATAATCCAAGTACTAGATACTCAAGTTGTCCATAACTAGGGACACAGCTAACCATGATTAGTTTATACACTCTGCAGAGGTTTGCACACTTTTCCCCACAAGACTCGATCTCCTCCATTGGGATTCTCACACTACATGATGTTTGAGAAACGGATGACCGAGACATAGTCTTTCAGAAGCGCTAGCACCTTACGAACGGGTAGACCGTACCAACCTACATCCCCTACATCTGCTAGTCTACCACTATAAGAGTTCGCACGACTTAGTCAACTATGCTAGAGCCCATAGTAGCTTGTGGCTGCACACGGAAGTTTCTAGCATGAATAATCTCATGATCCCTTTGAGCCTGGGTGGTGGTCCAAAAGAAAACAGGCAATCGCTGGAATATCCAGGTGTCTCAATCAACAAGATGTGTGTTTAGGTTGCCACCTTAAATAAACCATTGATTATCAATCTCACATCTGTCATGGATACTAGCATAGCTTGGCAATATAAGCAAACGTAGAACTAACTCCCAAAGGTTTGATAATAAAACAGGTAATAGGTTCTACCTCATCTACTTCCCAAAACCCACAATTTAATTAGATCCTAATAATGCAATGTTTGAGGATTGATCTAATGCAATAAAACTGGGTAGTAGGAGGTATATCAAAGTGTTACTTGCCTTGCTGATGATCCGCGAAACCTAGCGATTCAAAGTAGCAAGCGGCGCAATCCGGGTACTCTAACACAAACAAACAAGCATACAATAAGTACTCATCTAATGCATGGGTAAAACTCAAATAAGAGATCTAACCAGAAAGTTCAACTTAAGAACTCTGTTGGCAAAAAGAATCAAATCGAACGAAACAACGAAAGACAAACGGCGAAAGAAACAAACTTCATTTACTATTCTGGATCTAGGTCAAATTTTACAGAAGCAAAAACTTGCTTGAGTTGGTTAAACGGAAAAAGGGTTTCGAGATGAAACTCCAGGCGCTTGAATCGTCTGATTCCGATAAACGAGCGAAAAGTTATACTAGAACGAAAATCGGATCAGAAATCGCGATCAGAAATAATCGCGAAAAATCCGAGAAAAAGAAAAACGACGAACAGATTAACGAACGAACGTTCGTTTTCTGTAACTAAATGATGAACGCGTCCGTTAAAACGAACAAACAAGCGAACGCTCGCTAATTAAACTAAGCCGGAAAAAAACTGATCTAACTAAAAAAATGGATCTAAAAAAACCAAACGAAAACCGAACGGTTTTTCTATAAAAAAACGGCGGTGGCGGGGTCCGGCGGCGGGTCAACCTCGGCGGGCGGCGGGGTCCGGCGGCGGCGGCGTGGGGTGGCGGGGCGGCGGCGTTGGGCGGTGGCGGCGGCGGCTTGGGGCGGCTAGGGTTAGGGTTTGGCGCGGGGTGGGCTTGGGGCTCGGGGTCGGCGCTATATAAAGGCCCGGCCGGACAGAGTCCAGGCCGAACACGGCCCAAAGTTGGTTTCGTTTTTTTAATAATTACGCGCAGAAAAACAAACAAAAGAAATACTAAACGGACTACAAAAATCCTGAAGTAAATTTTCCCCGACTTCTAAAATCAAGGTTTACATGCCAATGAATCCCAGGCAGTTTAACATGGGTGCTCCAGGCAAGGTTTACTAACATGAATGCGATGCACCAGTATAAAAAAGAACGAGTGCAGTAAATGACTTAACCAAAAACTTACCTATTACTGCATCTAGCTGAGCTTCAACCTCCTCCACGTTAACGTGGTTCACCTGTCCCCTGTTGAAAGGGTTCGGCTTCTTCCCAGAGCTTCCATTGCCACTTCCATTCTAGGCTTCAGGACATTCATTAGCATAATGTCCGGTCTTCTGACACTTAAAGCAAGTGACTTGGCTCAGGTCTCTCTTAGCTGGGGTTGAAGGGTTGACACGGTTCTGGCCGTTGCTTCCTCCATTCCCATTACCATTCTTGGGGCCATTATGATTGTGCGAGCTACCTCCTCCATGGGTATGCTGATAAGGTCCTCCCGGTCTAGGGGTAAAACGCGGCTTCTGCTGAGCTCCATAATTGTACTTCCCTTGTCCATACTTCCTCTTGTGGTTCTCAATTTGATGCTGCTTCCCTTCAATCATAAGAGCACGATCTACCAACTCCTGGTAGTTGTTGAAGCTTGCTACCATCAACTGCATGCTCAACTCATCATTCAGTCCTTCCAGAAACTTCTCCTGCTTAGCGGCATCCGTAGCAACGTCATCTGGGGCATAACGTGCTAGCTTACTAAAGTCATCCACATACTGGCCGACGGTCCGTCCTCCTTGGCGTAAGTTGCGAAACTCACGCTTCTTCATGGCCATAGCTCCTGCTGAAATATGGGCAGTACGAAAAGCCTGCTGAAACTGATCCCATGTCACCGTGGCTATAGGGTAGGTGACAGTGTAATTCTCCCACCATGATGTTGCTGGTCCATCCAACTGATGTGCGGCAAAGTGCACCTTCTCAGCATCAGTACATCCTGTAGTGGTTAACTCCCTTCCAATCTTGCGGAGCCAATCATCTGCTACTATCGGCTCGGTGCTACTGGAGAACACCGGCGGATTCAGCCTAAGAAAACGGGTTAAGTGATCAACAGGGGGTGGTGGTGGTGGGTTGTTGTTGTTGTTGTTCCCCTGATTCTGATTCTGGACTAGCAACTGCATCAACGTATTCTGCTGCTGGATCAACTGAGTGAGCTCCGGTGGGAAAGCAAATCCATTGTCACGTCTCAGAGGCATCTGATGGGTTTAGAAAAGATGAGATTTAAGAATAGAATGAGGTCTAGAGAGAAAACACTACCCATATGCACATGAGGCAAAAGCAAACAATATCACTTCATTCAATCAAACAAGGGCATACAATCGGTCTAACTATCGCAAAAGTGCTCGGACTACTATATTTACATGGTGGAATACTACTACTGATGGGGTGGTCTACTAGAAATATTCTTTGGTTGCAGACTCCATGATATCTGCTCCAGCTTCATCAACATAGTCATCATCGCTATCGTCTGGGTCCAAGTCGGTGTCGTCGATGATGATGTAGTCTTCCGGGCGAATCTCCTTGGGTTCTTCGTCTTCTTCTACTTGTGTAGGGCCTCCCATGAATATTCCGATCTTCTTGATCAGGTCATCATTCTTCTCCATTAATATTTCGATTTCCTCCATATAATCTTCACGTGTAGCCTTGAGTTCTTCCTCTAGTTCCGTGATTCTTGTCCTTGCCTTCTACAGGTCTATCATGTCTGCGCACATCTGGTTCTCCTGACGTCGAATGTGTTGGTTTAACTCGTGGATGAAAGCGGCGATTGATCTATCCTTCTTGGTGCTAATCATCTCCCGGTGCTCATCTCGGCGCCCACAAATCTGGTAGATAGTATCCTTGAGATCATTGCGGTAAACTTCTCCAATACGTCCCATGGCGATGTGAGCTGCCATGCTCTTTCCTAGACTCCAGGTTGGTGCATCAAAGGAAAACTCTATGGGCTTGGTGACTGGCATGAACATCCTTCCTGGAACTTGAACTTGAATCATCCAGCGCTCCTCTTCACATAAAGTGGCGTTGTAGGTTCCGGTGAAGCTTGGTACTCCGATGTTTAGATATCTAGTGACTTCCTTCAAGTGGCGTCCAAAGGGTGTATCTTCATCCGGTTGCGTGAACTTGTTCCTTGCATCTGCCATCCTAGAAGAATAGAAAAGATGAGGAGTCAGAATGAGAAGAGTGAGTAGTGATCTAGGGCTTTAGCTTAGTGGTCGTGTCCTACAGTCAGCGTGTGCTCTGATACCATCTTCTAGCGACCTGACCTCAAACGGTCCAATCTCTGTGCTTCGGTGTCATCCCTGGATTAGTAATGCTGACACGCACAGTACTTGAAGGATTTATAACAGAGTAGCAATCACACACTTATTACAACGAGTGTCTCAAAAGAGAACTTATTACAATAAATATGGCTTAAGGCCATCTAATAACGATAACAGTGGAAGGCTTGGAAGATAAGTGAGTCCATCAACTCCAACGGCATCACTGAGTATAGAACCACGACCTAAAGGCACCTTACTCGTCGTCTGAAAAGTCTGCAACATGAACGTTGCAGCCCGAAACGGGTCAACACATGGAATATGCTGGCAAATTAACACAAAGAGAATAATGAAAGAGTAAATCTATACTACATGCATATTTGGCCGGTGGAAAGCTCTATGGTTACAGTTTTGCATAAAGCCAAATTTTCCCTACTACAAAGGAATAAATTTTATTTAACTATCATGGTAGTTGTTAAACATTGAGAGTGTAGACACCCTCTCAATCCCAATTAAGCATCAACATTAAAATCCAACAATATTAATTAGAGTAACATGATGAGATTCACATGATAATCCAAGTACTAGATACTCAAGTTGTCCATAACCGGGGACACGGCTAACCATGATTAGTTTATACACTCTACGGAGGTTTGCGCACTTTTCCCCACAAGACTCGATCTCCTCCGTTGGGATTCTCTCACTACATGATGTTTGAGAAATGGATGGCCGAGACATAGTCTTTTAGAAGCGCTAGCACCTTACAAACGGGTAGACCGTACCAACCTACATCCCCTACATTTGCTAGTCTACCACTGTAAGAGTTTGCACGACTTAGTCAACTATGCTAGAGCCCATAGTAGCTTGTGGCTGCACACAGAAGTTTCTAGCATGAATAATCTCATGATCCCTTTGAGCCTGGGTGGCGGTCCAAAAGAAAACAAGCAATCGCTGGAATACCCAGGTGCCTCAATCCACCCAGATGTGTGTTTAGGTTGCCACCTTAAATAAACCATTGATTATCAATCTCACATCTTTCATGGATACACTCACCCTATCCACGTCTACTAGCATAGCTTGGCAATATAAGCAAACGTAGAAGTAGCTCCCAAAGGTTTGATAATAAAACAGGTAATAGGTTCTACCTCATCTACTTCCCAAAACCCACAATTTAATTAGATCCTAATCATGCAATGTTTGAGGATTGATCTAATGCAATAAAACTGGGTAGTAGGAGGTATGACCAAAGTGTTACTTGCCTTGCTGATGATCCGCGAAACCTAGCGATTCGAAGTAGCAAGCGGCGCCATCCGGGTACTCTAACGCAAACAAACAAGCATACAATAAGTACTCATATAATGCATGGGTAAAACTCAAATAAGAGATCTAACCAGAAAGTTCAACTTAAGAACTCTGGTTGACAAAAAGAATCAAATCGAATAAAACAATGAAAGACAAACGGCGAAAGAAACAAACTTCGTTTACTATTCTGGATCTAGGTCAAATTTTACAGAAGCAAAAACTTGTTTGAGTTGGTTAAACGGAAGGAGGGTTTCGAGACGAAACTCCAGGCGCTTGAATCGCCTGATTCCGATAAACGAGCGAAAAGTTATACTAAAACAAAAATCAGATCATAAATCGCGATTAGAAATAATCGCGGAAAATCCGAGAAAAAGAAAAATGACGAATAGATTAACGAACGAACGTTCGTTTTCTGTAACTAAACGATGAACGTGTCCGTTAAATGAACGAACGAGCGAACGCTCGCTAATTAAACTAAACCGGAAAAAAACCGATCTAACTAAAAAACGGATCTAAAAAACCGAACGAAAACCGGCGAAAACCGAACGGTTTTTCTAAAAAAAACGGCGCCAGCGGCGGGTCAACCTCGGCGGGCGGTGGGGCGCGGCGGCGGCGGCGGCGGGGTCCGGCGGCGGCGGCTTGGGGCGACTAGGGTTAGGGTTTGGCGCGGAGTGGGCTTGGGGCTCGGGGTCGGCACTATATAAAGGCCCGGCCGGACAGAGTCCAGGCCGAACACGGCCCAAAGTCGGTTTCGTTTTTTTAATAATTACGCGCAGAAAAACAAACAAAAGAAATACTAAACGGACTCCAAAAATCCTGAAATAAATTTTCCCCGGCTTCTAAAATCAAGCCGAACAGGATGAACATTTATTTGGGGCCTAAATGCAATTTTGAAAAATGCGCATTTTCCTAAATTCAAATAAAATAGCAAATAAAACCAAAATAAAATCTTATTTGATTTTATTATTAAATCCTCAATATCTCTTTTTTTGGAAAGTCATTTTATTCCCTCTCTCATATATTTATAATAGAATTAATTGAAGATAAAATAAATAAAATCAAATGATCCTATTTTCAAAATTTGAGAAAACTCAAATATGAAAATAACCAAATCCCCAACTCTCTCTGTGGGCCCTTGAGTTGCGTAGAATTTTCTAGGATCAAACCAAAGGCAATTAAAATATGATATGCAGTGATGATCTAATGTATAACATTCCAAATTGAAAATTTGGGATGTTGCACTATTGGTACACCTTCTATCACTGATTCGAAGGCAAGTTATCTGTTGCTAATGGATCCTTTCTAGATAAGGAGTTTCTCTCGAAAGAAGTGAGTGGGAGGAAAGTTGAACTTGATGAGGTAGTTATACCTTCTCCCTGGTTCATCACAGGAATCAGTTCTAATGATGCCTACACCAATTAGTGAGGAAGTTAATGATGATGATCATGAAACTTCAGATCAAGTTACTACCGAACCTCGTAGGTCAACCAGAGTACGTTACGCACTAGAGTGGTACGGTAATCCTGTTCTGGAAGCCATGTTACTAGACCATGACGAATCTACGAACTATGAGGAAGCTATGATGAGCCCAGATTCCGTGAAATGGCTTGAGGCCATGAAATCTGAGATGGCATCCATGTATGAGAACAAACTATGGACTTTGATTAACTTGCCCGATGAACGGCGTGCCATTGAGAATAAATGGATCTTCAAGAGGAAGACGGACGCTGATAGTAGTGCTACTATCTACAAAGATCGACTTGTCGAAAAGGGTTTTTACAAGTTCAAGATGTTGACTACGATGAGATTTTCTCACTCATATCGATGTTTAAAGTTTGTCCGGATCATGTTAGCAATTGCCACATTTTATGAATTGGCAAATGGATGTCAAAACTGCATTCCTTAATGGATATCTTAAAGAAGAATTGTATATGATGCAACCAGAAGGTTTTGTCAATCCTACAGGTGCTAACAAAATGTGCAAGCTCCAGCGATCCATCTATGGACTGGTGCAAGCATGTCGGAGTTGGAATTTATGCTTTGATAAGTTGATCAAAGCATATAGTTTTATACAGACTTGCAGTGAAGGCTGTATTTATAGGAAAGCGAGTGGGAGCACTACAGCTTTTCTGATAAGTATATATGAATGACATATTGTTGACCGGAAATAATGTAGAATTTTCTGGAAAGCATAAAGGAGTATTTGAAAGGAGTTTTTCAAAGAAAGACCTTGGTGAAGCTGCTTACATATTGAGCATCAAGATGAGATAGGTCAATATGATTGATAAAAAATTTCAATGAGTACATACCTTGACAAGTTTTTGAAGTAGTTAAAAATGGAACAATCAAAGAAGGAGTTCTTGCATGTGTTCCAAGGTACGAAGTTGAGTAAAGACTCAAAACCCGACCACGGCAGAAAATAGAAAGAGAATGAAAAGTCATTCCCTATGCCTCAGTCATAGGTTCTATAAAGTATGCTATGCTGTGTACCAGACCTATTATGTACCTCACCATGAGTTTGGCAAGAGGGTACAATAGTGATCCAGGAGTGGATCACTGGACAACGGTCAAAATTATCCTTAGTGGAATAAGGAAATGTTTCTCGGTTATGGAGGTGACAAAGAGTTCATCGTAAAGAGTTACGTCAATGCAAGATTTGACACCAATCTGGATGACTCTAAGTCTCGATCTAGATACATATTGAAAGTGAGAGCAATTAGCTAGAATAGCTCCATGCAGAGCATTGTAGACGTAGAAATTTGCAAAATACATACGAATCTGAATGTGGCAGACCCGTTGACTAAACTTCTCTCACAAGCAAAACATCATCACACTTAGTACTCTTTGGGTGTTAATGACATGGCGATGTGAACTACATTATTGACTAATAAACCCTTTGGGTATTGGTCACATAGCGATGTGAACTATAGAGTGTTAAATCACATGACGATGTGAACTATTGGTGTTAAATCACATGGCGATGTGAACTAGATTATTGACTCTAGTGCAAGTGGGAGACTGGAGGAAATATGCCCTAGAGGCAATAATAAAGTTGTTATTTATATTTCCTTATATCATGATAAATGTTTATTATTCATGCTAGAAATATATTAACCGAAAACTGAGTACATGTGTGAATACATAGACAAACAGAGTGTCCCTAGTATGCCTCTACTTGACTAGCTCGTTAATCAAAGATGGTTAAGTTTCCTAAACATAGACATGTGTTGTCATTTGATGAACGGGTTCACATCATTAGAGAATGATGTTATGGACATGACCCATCCGTTAGCTTAGCATAAATGATTGTTTAGTTTTATTGCTATTGCTTTCATCATGACTTATACATGTTCCTCTGACTATGAGATTATGCAACTCCCGAATACCGGAGGAACACCTTGTGTGCTATCAAACGTCACAACATAACTGGGTGATTATAAAGATGCTCTACAGGTGTCTCCGATGGTGTTTGTTGAGTTGGCATAGATCGAGATTAGGATTTGTCACTCCGTGTATCGAAGAGGTATATCTGGGCCCTCTCGGTAATGCTCATCACTATAAGCCTTCCAATCAATGTGACTAATGAGTTAGTTGAGGGATGATGCATTACGGAAAGAGTAAAGATACTTGCCAGTAACGACATTGAACTAGGTATGATGATAACGATGATCGAATCTCAGGCAAGTAACATATTGATGACAAAGGGAACAATGACGTTGTTATGCGGTTTGACTGATAAAGATCTTTGTAGAATATGTAGGAGCCAATATGAGCATCCAGTTTCCGCTATTGGTTATTGACTGGAGATGTGTCTCGGTCATGTCTACATAGTTTTCAAACATGTAGGGTCCGCACGCTTAAAGTTTGATGACGATTTGTATTATGAGTTATGTGATTTGATGTACAGAAGTTTGTTCGGAGTCCCGGATGAGATCACGGACATGACGCAGAGTCTTGAAGTGGCCGAGAGGTAAAGATTCATATATTGGAAGGCTATATTCGGACACCGGAAGTGTTTCGGGTGATACCGGGTCACCAGAAGGGGTTCCGTTCAAACCTCGGCAATGATATGGGCTTAATGGGCCAAGTAAGGGAACACACCAGCCCACAAGGGGCTGGTGCGCCTCCTATAGGGCCAGCCACATGGGGAGAAAGGAAAAGGAGAGGAGGAAAAGGAAAGTATGAAGTAGGACTCCTACTTCCTTCCCCTCCCCCTCCTTCCTTTCCCCCTTTTCCAAATATGGTAAGGGGGGAATTGGACTAGGGGCCCAAGTAGGATTCCTCCTACTTGGGCGCGCCCTAGGCTACCTCCCTCCCTCTCCCTCCTTTATATTCATGGGGAGGGCACCTTTAGAACACACATCAATTGTTCCTAGCTGTGTGTGGCGCCCCCCTCCATAGTTAACACCTCGGTCATATAGTCGTAGTGCTTAGGCGAAGCCGTGTGTCGGTAACATCATCATCATCGTCGCCATGCTGTTGTGCTGACGAAACTCTCCCTCGGCCTCAACTTGATCAAGAGTTTGAGGGACGTCACCGAGCTGAATGTGTGCAGATCGCGGAGGTGTCGTGCGTTTGGTACATGGATCGGTTGGATCGTGAAGACGTTCGACTACATCAACCGCGTTACTAAACGCTTCCACTTTCGGTCTACGAGGGTACGTGGACACACTCTCCTCGCTTGTTGCTATGCTTCTCCTAGATAGATCTTGCGTGATCGTAGGAATTTTTTTGAAATACTATGTTCCCCAACACTCACAACTTTGTATTGGTTATAGTATGGTGAATCATTGAGATGCATAAACATGCTGAACTTTTGTTCTTCTGAATGTTAGTATGCATACCGTATCTTCTGAAGCTTAGTTTAATGTGAATGTTGACTAGCCTGTGAACCTTCACAATCTAGTAAGTATATTGTAGGCCTCTTATTTGATACCTCACTTTGCCGCGCTACGCGACCAGTGTGAGTGTATGCATCCAGTACCACATCCTCTAATTTGGTGGATGCCAAGTTGAAAAAGGTTACCGATGAGTAGCCATAAGCTAGAGGGTCTTGTATTTTCTTTCGAATGGGCAATAAGCTGGAGAGCTGGAGAGTGTCTCTAATGGGTTGCCTCTAGTGTTAAGGCCCTCCAGTACGAAACACGGGCAGCCGACTGGGCCGATACAAAAGCCTATCCATCTTAAAGCCCATTTGTTTTTGTTTTTTGCGAGGAGAAGCCCATATTTCTTGAAGAAGGGGCGATCCCAGAAAAACCCTCCTTCCTCCTCGCTTGCACTTATACTGCAACTCGCTGGACTCTCCCGCTTCCGTCGCCTCCCAATTCCCCCCGCTCCCCATCTTCCTCACTCGTCCAGAAAACCCCCGCTCACCTTCTTCCTCACTCGTACAGAAAACGCATGCTCCTCTTCTTCCACTCCTACAGAAAACCCCAGCCCTCCTTCTTCCCCACTCACACTGCCACTAGGCTCATCTCTGGACACCAAAAGGAAAATGGAGTCGGCTAGCCCCAGCGCCAAGAAGATGAGGCTCCCACCAGCGGCGACGCCAGTTGTAGATCCCGCACCCGGCAGCGTGGGAAGAAGCGGCGAGCCCCCACCCCCACCCGGATCTGAGGAACCGGTAGAATCTCCGGTGGACCGCATTAGCGATCTCCCGGACGTCACCCTTGAGGAGATCATCTCGCTTCTCCTCACCAAGGATTGTTGCCGCACACAAGTCCTCTCAACTCGGTGGCGCCCTCTATGGCGCACTGCGCCCCTCAATCTCGACTGTCATCAGATATCTGTCCTTCCTGAATTAGATCTCCTCAGAGCCATCGTCTCCTCTCACCAGCAGGGCCCTGTTCAATGCCTCTACATCTCGACACACTACTTGCTGTCCATACCCGGCACGGTGGACGCTTGGCTGATATCCTCTGAATTCGGAAGACTCCAGCAGTTTGAGTTCTACCATTACCACGAAAGTTTCATACCACGAACACACCTAGAATTCGTGCCCACACCACCGCTGTCCATCTTGCGGTTTTCCTCCTATCTCCACAATGCCACCTTCGCCCGGTGCCATCTACCAGACGATCTGGTACAAATGCTTTGACTCCCACTGCTAAAAAAAACTTTCGCTTGTGGTGGTTTATCTGTCGGAGGCCTCACTGCACAGCATCATCCACTCCACTTTCCCTGCCCTGGAGCGCTTGCTGATTGTTTTGGGAATAGAAATCCCTATCAGTTGTCTCCAAATAAAGTTGCCTCACCTTAAAAGCATGGAATTTTTTTTGAAGGACAGTAGCTCATCATCGAAGATGCCCCTTCACTTCAAAGGTTGCTCCTTGATGATTGTTATAAACCTTCACAAATAACTGTCGTCTCTGCACCCAAACTGGAGACCTTGGGTCTAATTAGTGCTCCGTTTGATGATCACAACAAGTTGGTGTTTTGCTGCTCACTTTTTCAGGTACCGTATATTATCATCTACACATTTGTAATCATAAGCTGCATTTTTCATTTGTGCGTTTAAGTTTTAGATCATCTTGGAGTACACTTTGGGTACTAATATTATGTTATATGCTCAATGAAGAGTTCATCCATGGATAGCCTATCAATGCTGCTGGATTCTGTCAAGATTTTATATATCGGAATGTTTAGTTATGATCTGAACATAATTATTGGCTTGCTGCGATGCTTTCGGTCTCTGGAGAATTTATATATAAAGGTGATGATTTCATGCACATTGAAAGAGCATATATATTGTACTAGAATTAACCGTTCAGCTGTTGCTCTTTCGACATACTCTTTTTTCAGACCTTAACTGTTTTCAAATCTTCATGTCTACTTAGGTACCGCAACCACCTGAAGAAAAACGTATAACCAATCAGTGGTGTAATAAGCACAAGGATTTTCTCAGTTCTCATGACATTCGTTTGAGGACAATAACGATGGAAGGATATGCATCCAACCAGGCAAACAGAAGCTTTGTCACATTCTTCATGTTGAATGTGAGGTTACTATTGTCCATGAGGCTTAAGTTTTACCGCAAGAGATTTCTCAAGGACGGGCACATTGAACAGCAAAAAAAGAAGTTTCAGGTGGACAAATGGACTTCTAAATGTGCTCGGCTTCTATTTACAACAAGTTGTAGTCATCCTGAAATAATTTTTTTTGCACAGAATGTTGATTTTATGGATCAGACCGGTCCATTTATTTGTGATTGCGAAAAAGAGTGGTTGGGTTAGATGTTACTGCCATGTTCAATTTGGGTTTTGTGTAAAAATTTGATGAACAATTAATCCTTGGGCTTTTTGTACTGTTTGTTAGCTTGAGTTGCATGTTGTTGCCCTCGTACTCCCCTCCACCTACCACTACACTGCCGCATCTTCCATGGTTGTTGTTCATTCCCGTCCGAGGCCTCACCCTTGTTCTCTGTCAGTGCACAAAAGTGGGGGTTCTCTTCTGTACCCCTTTACTTGTGCGCGGGCAGTTTGAGCCGCGCCTACGGCCACACCTAGCGGGGCAGAGGAAGGAAGCAAGACAACCAGACAGCCAGAACAACACAAAGCCAAAAACACGAAGAGCAGGAGGGCGAGGTGGACTCCCCCGGCAAGGCCCTTGCCGGGGCGGTCTCCGCTGCACCGGCAAGAGCCTTGCCGGGGCAACTTGCCCGGCACCAGCAGGGCCGCCACCCTTGAGCCCAAGGGTGCCAACACCATCGACCACTTTGGAACCGAGGCTCGGGAGGCACCTCCATGGTGGCATGCAAATCTTTGTGAAGACAGAGAGCCTACAAGACTAGATGATGACCAGAAGACAAGACAATCGCAAGACTCCTTGCTGAGGATGCCTACGAGGCCCCGGCAAGGCCCCTTGCCGAAGACGCTCGCAAGGCCCCAACAAGACACTTGCCGGGGGCGCTTGCTACCTCTTGAGCACTGCGTTGGTTTTCCCCGAAGAGGAAGGGAAGATGCAGCAAAGTAGCGTAAGTATTTCCCTCAGTTTTTGAGAACCAAGGTATCAATCCATTAGGAGGCTACGCGCGAGTCCCTTGCATCTGCACAAAACAAATAAATCCTCGCAACCACCGCAAATAGGGGTTGTCAATCCCTATAGGGCCACTTACAAGAGTAAGATCTGATAGATATGATAAGATAATATTTTTGGTATTTTTATGATAAAAGATGCAAAGTAAAATAAAGGCAAAGGAAATAACTAAGTAGTAGGAGATCAATATGATGAAGATAGACCCGGGGGCCATAGGTTTCACTAGTGGCTTCTCTCAAGAGCATAAGTATTCTATGGTGGGTGAACAAATTACTGTTGAGCAATTGACAGAATTGAGCATAGTTATGAGAATATCTAGGTATGATCATGTATATAGGCATCACGTCCGAGACAAGTAGACCGACTCCTGCCTGCATCTACTACTATTACTCCACTCATCGACCGCTATCCAGCATGCATCTAGAGTATTAAGTTAAAAACAGAGTAACGCCTTAAGCAAGATGACATGATGTAGAGGGATAGACTCATGCAATATGAAGAAAACCCCATCTTGTTATCCTCGATGGCAACAATACAATACGTGCCTTGCTGCCCTTACTGTCACTGGGAAAGGACACCGCAAGATTGAACCCAAAGCTAAGCACTTCTCCCATTGCAAGAAAGATCAATCTAGTAGGCCAAACCAAACTGATAATTCAAAGAGACTTGCAAAGATAACCAATCATACATAAAAGAATTCAGAGAAGATTCAAATATTATTCATAGATAGACTTGATCATAAACCCACAATTCATCGGTCTCAACAAACACACCGCAAAAAGAAGATTACATCGAATAGTTCTCCACAAGAGAGGGGGAGAACATTGTATTGAGATCCAAAAAGAGAGAAGAAGCCATCTAGCTACTAACTATGGACCCGTAGGTCTGAGGTAAACTACTCACACTTCATCGGAGAGGCTATGGTGTTGATGTAGAAGCCCTCCGTGATCGATGCCCCCTCCGGCGGAGCTCCGGAACAGGCCCCAAGATGGGATCTCATGGATACAGAAAGTTACGGTGGTGGAATTAGGGTTTTGGCTCCTATTCTGATCGTTTGGGGGTACGTGGATATATATAGGAGGAAGGAGTACGTCGGTGGAGCAACAGGGGGCCCACGAGGGTGGAGGGCGCGCCTGGGGGGTAGGCAGGCGCGCCCCCTACCTCGTGGCCTCCTGTTTTATTTCTTGATGTAGGGTCCAAGTCTCTCTGGTCTTATTCGTTGAGAAAATCACGTTCCCGAAGGTTTCATTCCGTTTGGACTCCGTTTGATATTCCTTTTCTTCGAAACCCTAAAACAGGCAAAAAACAGCAATTCTGGGTTGGGCCTCCGGTTAATAGGTTAGTCCCAAAAATAATATAAAAGTGGGTAATAAAGCCCAAGAATGTCCAAAACAGTAGATAATATAGCATGGAGCAATCAAAAATTATAGATACGTTGGAGACGTATCAAGCATCCCCAAGCTTAATTCCTGCTCGTCCTCGAGTAGGTAAATGATAAAAACAGAATTTTTGATGCGGAGTGCTACTTGACATAATTTTAATGTAATTCTTCTTAATTGTGGTATGAATATTCAGATCCGAAAGATTCAAGACAAAAGTTCATATTGACATAAAAATAATAATACTTCAAGCATACTAACAAAGCAATTATGTCTTCTCAAAATAACATGGCTAAAGAAAGTTATCCCTACAAAATCATATAGTCTGGCTATGCTCTATCTTCACCACACAAAATATTTAAATCATGCACAACCCCGATGACAAGCCAAGCAATTGTTTCATACTTTTGACATTCTCAAAACTTTTTCAATCTTCACGCAATACATGAGCGTGAGCCATGGATATAGCACTATAGGTGGAATAGAGTGGTGGTTGTGGAGAAGACAAAAAGGGAGAAGATAGTCTCACATCAACTAGGCGTATCAACGGGCTATGGAGATGCCCATCAATAGATATCAATGTGAGTGAGTAGGGATTGCCATGCAACAGATGCACTAGAGCTATAAGTATATGAAAGCTCAAAAGAAACTAAGTGGGTGTGCATCCAACTTGCTTGCTCATGAAGACGTAGGGCAATTTGAGGAAGCCCAGCATTAGAATATACAAGCCAAGTTCTATAATGAAAAATTCCCACTAGTATATGAAAGTGATAACATGAGAGACTCTCTAATATGAAGATCATGGTGCTACTTTGAAGCACAGGTGTGGTAAATGGATAGTAACATTGTCCCTTCTCTCTTTTTCTCTCATATTTTTTATTTGTTTGGGCTTTTTCTCTTTTTTATGGCCTCTTTTTTTTCGTCCGGAGCCTCATCCCGACTTGTGGGGGAATCATAGTCTCCATCATCCTTTCCTCACTGGGACAATGCTCTAATAATGATGATCATCACACTTTTATTTTTCTTACAACTCGATACTTAGAACAAAATATGACTCTATATGAATGCCTCCGGCGGTGTACTGGGATATGCAATAACTCATGAGTGACATGTATGAAAGAATTATGAATGGTGGCTTTGCCACAAATACGATGTCAACTACATGATCATGCTAAGCAATATGACAATGATGGAGTGTGTCATAATAAACGGAACGGTGGAAAGTTGCATGGCAATATATCTCGGAATGGCTATGGAAATGCCATAATAGGTAGGTATGGTGGCTGTTTTGAGGAAGGTAAATGGTGGGTGTATGATACCGGCGAAAGGTGCACGGTATTAGAGAGGCTAGCAAAGGTGGAAGGGTGAGAGTGCGTATAATCCATGGACTCAACATTAGTCATAAAGAACTCATATACCTATTAAAATCTACAAGTTATCAAAGCAAAGTATTATGCGCATGCTCCTAGGGGGATATATTGGTAGGAAAATACCATCGCTCGTCCCCGACCGCCACTCATAAGGAAGGCAATCAATAAATAAATCATGCTCCGACTTCATCACATAACGGTTCACCATACGTGTATGCTACGGGAATCACAAGCTTCAACACAAGTATTTCTCAAATTCACAACTACTCAACTAGCATGACTTTAATATCACCATCTCCATATCTCAAAACAATTATCAAGTATCAAACTTATCATAGTATCCAACACACTCATAAGAAAGTTTTATTATTAATCTTGTGTACCAAGCATATTAGGAATTTAAGAAAATTACCATGCTATTTAAGACTCTCAAAATAATCTAAGTGAATCATGAGAGATCAATAGTTTCTATAAAAAATCCACCACCGTGCTCTAAAAGATATAAGTGAAGTACTAGAGCAAAATTATATAACTCAAAAGATATAAGCGAAGCACATAGAGTATTCTAACAAATTCCAAATCATGTATGGCTCTCTCAAAAGGTGTGTACAGCAAGGATGATTGTGGTAAACTAACAAGCAAAGACTCAAATCATACAAGACGCTCCAAGCAAAACACATATCATGTGGTAATAAAAATATAGCTCCAAGTAAAGTTACCGATAGAAGTAGACGAAAGAGGGGATGCCTTCCGGGGCATCCCCAAGCTTTGGCTTTTAGGTGTCCTTAGATTATCTTGGGGTGCCATGGGCATCCCCAAGCTTAGGCTCTTGCCACTCCTTGTTCCATAATCCATCAAATCTTTACCCAAAACTTGAAAACTTCACAACACAAAACTTAAAGTAGAAAATCTCGTGAGCTCCGTTAGCGAAAGAAAACAAAAGACCACTTCAAGGTACTGTAATGAACTCATTCTTTATTTATATTGGTGTTATACCTACTGTATTCCAACTTCTCTATGGTTTATAAACTATTTTACTAGCCATAGATTCATCAAAATAAGCAAACAACACACGAAAAACAGAATCTGTCAAAAACAGAACAGTCTGTAGTAATCTGTAGCTAGCGCAAGATCTGGAACCCCAAAAATTCTAAAATAAATTTATGGACGTGAGGAATTTATCTATTAATCATCTTCAAAAAGAATTAACTAAATAGCACTTTCCAAATAAAAATGACAGCAGTTCTCGTGAGCGCTAAAGTTTCTGTTTTTTACAGCAAGTTCAACAAGACTTTCCCCAAGTCTTCCCAATGGTTCTACTTGGCACAAACACTAATTAAACACAAAAAAACAACCAAAACAGAGGCTAGATAAATTATTTATTACTAAATAGGAGCAAAAAGCAAGGAATAAAAATAAAATTGGGTTGCCTCCCAACAAGCGCTATCGTTTAACGCCCCTAGCTAGGCATAACAAGCAAGAATAGATCTAGGTATTGCCATCTTTGGTAGGCAATCCATAAGTGGCTCTCATAATAGATTCATAAGGTAATTTAATTTTCTTTCTAGGAAAGTGTTCCATGCCTTTCCTTAATGGAAATTGGAATCTAATATTTCCTTCCTTCATATCAATAATTGCACCAATCGTTCTAAGGAAAGGTCTACCAAGAATAATAGGACATGAAGGATTGCAATCTATGTCAAGAACAATAAAATCTACGGGCACATAATTCCTATTTGCAACAATAAGAACATCATTAATTCTTCCCATAGGTTTCTTAATAGTGGAATCCGCAAGGTGCAAGTTTAGAGAGCAATCATCAAAATCACGGAAACCTAACAAATCACACAAAGTCTTTGGAATCGTGGAAACACTAGCACCCAAATCACATAAAGCATAGCATTCATGATCTTTAATTTTAATTTTAATAGTTGGTTCCCACTCATCATAAAGTTTTCTAGGGATAGAAACTTCCAATTCAAGTTTTTCTTCATAAGATTGCATCAAGGCATCAACGATATGTTTAGTAAACGCTTTATTTTGACTATAAGCATGAGGAGAATTTAGCACGGATTGCAACAAGGAAATACAATCAATCAAAGAGCAATTTTCATAGTTAAATTCCTTGAAATCCATAATAGTGGGTTTAGCAACATCTAGGGTTTTAATTTCTTCAATCCCACTTTTATCAAATTTAGCATCAAGATCAACAAATTCCGAATTCTTGGAACGCCTTCTAGGTAAAGGTGGATCATATTCAGTCCCATCATTATCAAGATTCATATTGCAAAACAAAGATTTAATAGGGGACACATCAATAACTTTTAGATCTTCATCTTTATTTTCATAGGAACTAGAAGAACACGCTCTTATAAAGGCATCTTTCTTAGCACGCATCCTAGCGGTTCTTTCTTTGCACTCATCAATGGAAATTCTCATGGCTTTGAGAGACTCATTGATATCATGCTTAGGTGGAATAGATCTAAGTTTCAAAGAATCAACATCAAGAGCAATTCTATCAACGTTCCTAGCCAAATCATCAATCTTAAGCAATTTTTCTTCAATCATAGCATTAAAATTCTTTTGCGAAGTAATAAATTCTTTAATATTAGATTCAAAATCAGAGGGCATCTTATTATAATTTCCATAAGAATTGTTGTAGGAATTACCATAATTATTAGAGGGATTACTAGGATAAGGCCTAGGATTGAAATTTCCTCTATACGCGTTGTTACCAAAATTGTTCCTACCAACAAAATTCACATCCATAGATTCATTATTATTCTCAATCAAAGTAGACAAGGGCATATCATTAGGATCAGAAGAAACACTCTTATTAGCAAATAATTTCATAAGTTCATCCATCTTTCCACTCAAAACATTAATTTCTTCTATCGCATGCACCTTTTTATTAGTAGATCTTTCAGTATGCCATTGAGAATAATTAACCATAATATTATCTAGGAGTTTAGTAGCTTCTCCTAAAGTGATTTCCATAAAAGTGCCTCTCGCGGCCGAATCTAAAAGATTTCTAGAAGCAAAATTCAATCAGGCATAAAAGTTTTGTATAATCATCCACAAATTTAAACCATGAGTAGGGCAATTACGTATCATTAATTTCATTCTCTCCCAAGCTTGTGCAACATGTTCATGATCAAGTTGCTTAAATTCATAATATCATTTCTAAGAGTGATGATCTTAGCGGGAGGAAAATACTTAGAGATAAAAGCATCTTTGCACTTATTCCATGAATCAATACTATTTTTAGGCAAAGACGAAAACCAAGCTTTAGCACGATCTCTAAGCGAAAAAGGACATAGCTTCAATTTAACAATATCATTATCCACATATTTAGATGAGTAGCGGCATCTTCACTAGGAAGGCCGGAGAACGGATCTTTCATGACAAGATTCAGCAAAGCAGTATTAATTTCACAAGATTCAGCATCGGTAAGAGGAGCAATAGGAGTGCTAATAAAATCATTATTGTTGGTATTGGTGAAGTCACACAATTTAGTATTATCTTGAGCCATCGTGACAAGCAAGCAAACTAACACACAAGCAAACAAAAAGCAAGCGGGCAAAAAGAGGCAAATAGAGAGAGGGAGGATAGAGAGAGAGGGCGAATAAAATGGCAAGGGTGAAGTGGGGGAGAGGAAAACGAGAGGCAAATGGCAAATAATGTAATGCGGGAGATAAGGGTATGTGATGGGTACTTGGTATGTTGACTTTTGCGTAGACCTCCCCGGCAACGGCGCCAGAAATCCTTCTTGCTACCTCTTGAGCACTGCGTTGGTTTTCCCCGAAGAGGAAGGGATGATGCAGCAAAGTAGCGTAAGTATTTCCCTCAGTTTTTGAGAACCAAGGTATCAATCCAGTAGGAGGCTACGCGCGAGTCCCTCGCACCTGCACAAAACAAATAAATCCTCGCAACCAACGCAAATAGGGGTTGTCAATCCCTATAGGGCCACTTACGAGAGTGAGATCTGATAGATATGATAAGATAATATTTTTGGTATTTTTATGATAAAGATGCAAAGTAAAATAAAGGCAAAGTAAATAGCAAAGGAAATAACTAAGTAGTAGGAGATCAATATGATAAAGATAGACCCGGGGGCCATAGGTTTCACTAGTGGCTTCTCTCGAGAGCATAAGTATTCTACGGTGGGTGAACAAATTACTGTTGAGCAATTGACAGAATTGAGCATAGTTATGAGAATATCTAGGTATGATCATGTATATAGGCATCACGTCCGAGACAAGTAGACCGACTCCTGCCTGCATCTACTACTATTACTCCACTCATCGACCGCTATCCAGCATGCATCTAGAGTATTAAGTTAAAAACAGAGTAACGCCTTAAGCAAGATGACATGATGTAGAGGGATAGACTCATGCAATATGAAGAAAACCCCATCTTGTTATCCTCGA
The DNA here is from genome assembly GCF_018294505.1 of Triticum aestivum. Lineage (NCBI taxonomy): Eukaryota > Viridiplantae > Streptophyta > Magnoliopsida > Poales > Poaceae > Triticum > Triticum aestivum. Next base: position 315,447,344 of record NC_057794.1, on the reverse strand, counting down.
TGGCAACAATACAATACGTGCCTTGCTGCCCTTACTGTCACCGGGAAAGGACACCGCAAGATTGAACCCAAAGCTAAGCACTTCTCCCATTGCAAGAAAGATCAATCTAGTAGGCCAAACCAAACTGATAATTCGAAGAGACTTGCAAAGATAACCAATCATACATAAAAGAATTCAGAGAAGATTCAAATATTATTCATAGATAGACTTGATCATAAACCCACAATTCATCGGTCTCAACAAACACACCGCAAAAAGAAGATTACATCGAATAGTTCTCCACAAGAGAGGGGGAGAACATTGTATTGAGATCCAAAAAGAGAGAAGAAGCCATCTAGCTACTAACTATGGACCCGTAGGTCTGAGGTAAACTACTCACACTTCATCGGAGAGGCTATGGTGTTGATGTAGAAGCCCTCCGTGATCGATGCCCCCTCCGGCGGAGCTCCGGAACAGGCCCCAAGATGGGATCTCGTGGATACAGAAAGTTACGGCGGTGGAATTAGGGTTTTGGCTCCGTATCTGATCGTTTGGGGGTACGTAGGTATATATAGGAGGAAGGAGTACGTCGGTGGAGCAACAGGGGGCCCACGAGGGTGGAGGGCGCGCCTGGGGGGGTAGGCGCGCCCCCTACCTCGTGGCCTCCTGTTTATTTCTTGACGTAGGGTCCAAGTCTCCTGGTCTTATTCGTTGAGAAAATCACGTTCCCGAAGGTTTCATTCCGTTTGGACTCCGTTTGATATTCCTTTTCTTCGAAACCCTAAAACAGGCAAAAAACAGCAATTCTGGGCTGGGCCTCCGGTTAATAGGTTAGTCCCAAAAATAATATAAAAGTGGATAATAAAGCCCAATAATGTCCAAAACAGTAGATAATATAGCATGGAGCAATCAAAAATTATAGATACGTTGGAGACGTATCAAGCATCCCCAAGCTTAATTCCTGCTCGTCCTCGAGTAGGTAAATGATAAAAACAGAATTTTTGATGCGGAGTGCTACTTGGCATAATTTTAATGTAATTCTTCTTAATTGTGGTATGAATATTCAGATCCGAAAGATTCAAGACAAAAGTTCATATTGACATAAAAATAATAATACTTCAAGCATACTAACAAAGCAATTATGTCTTCTCAAAATAACATGGCTAAAGAAAGTTATCCCTACAAAATCATATAGTCTGGCTATGCTCTATCTTCACCACACAAAATATTTAAATCATGCACAACCCAGATGACAAGCCAAGCAATTGTTTCATACTTTTGACATTCTCAAAACTTTTTCAATCTTCACACAATACATGAGCGTGAGCCATGGATATAGCACTATAGGTGGAATAGAGTGGTGGTTGTGGAGAAGACAAAAAGGGAGAAGATAGTCTCACGTCAACTAGGCGTATCAATGGGCTATGGAGATGCCCATCAATAGATATCAATGTGAGTGAGTAGGGATTGCCATGCAACAGATGCACTAGAGCTCAAAAAGAAACTAAGTGGGTGTGCATCCAACTTGCTTGCTCATGAAGACCTAGGGCAATTTTGAGGAAGCCCATCATTGGAATATACAAGCCAAGTTCTATAATGAAATATTCCCACTAGTATATGAAAGTGATAACATGAGAGACTCTCTACTATGAAGATCATGGTGCTACTTTGAAGCACAGGTGTGGTAAATGGATAGTAACATTGTCCCTTCTCTCTTTTTATCTCATATTTTTTTATTTGTTTGGGCCTTTTCTCTTTTTTATGGCCTCTTTTTTTTCGTCCGGAGTCTCATCCCGACTTGTGGGGGAATCATAGTCTCCATCATCCTTTCCTCACTGGACAATGCTCTAATAATGATGATCATCACACTTTTATTTTTCTTACAACTCGATACTTAGAACAAAATATGACTCTATATGAATGCCTCCGGCGGTGTACTGGGATATGCAATAACTCATGAGTGACATGTATGAAAGAATTATGAATGGTGGCTTTGCCACAAATACGATGTCAACTACATGATCATGCTAAGCAATATGACAATGATGGAGTGTGTCATAATAAACGGAACGGTGGAAAGTTGCATGGCAATATATCTCGGAATGGCTATGGAAATGCCATAATAGGTAGGTATGGTGGCTGTTTTGAGGAAGGTATATGGTGGGTGTATGATACCGGCGAAAGGTGCGCGGTATTAGAGAGGCTAGCAAAGGTGGAAGGGTGAGAGTGCGTATAATCCATGGACTCAACATTAGTCATAAAGAACTCATATACTTATTGCAAAAATCTACAAGTTATCAAAGCAAAGTATTACGCGCATGCTCCTAGGGGGATAGATTGGTAGGAAAAGACCATCGCTCGTCCCCGACCGCCACTCATAAGGAAGGCAATCAATAAATAAATCATGCTCCGACTTCATCACATAACGGTTCACCATACGTGCATGCTACGGGAATCACAAGCTTCAACACAAGTATTTCTCAAATTCACAACTACTCAACTAGCATGACTTTAATATCACCATCTCCATATCTCAAAACAATTATCAAGTATCAAACTTATCATAGTATTCAACACACTCATAAGAAAGTTTTATTATTAATCTTGTATACCAAGCATATTAGGATTTAAGAAATTACCATGCTATTAAGACTCTCAAAATAATCTAAGTGAAGCATGAGAGATCAATAGTTTCTATAAAACAAATCCACCACCGTGCTCTAAAAGATATAAGTGAAGTACTAGAGCAAAATTATATAACTCAAAAGATATAAGCGAAGCACATAGAGTATTCTAACAAATTCCAAATCATGTATGGCTCTCTCAAAAGGTGTGTACAGCAAGGATGATTGTGGTAAACTAACAAGCAAAGACTCAAATCATACAAGACGCTCCAAGCAAAACACATATCATGTGGCGAATAAAAATATAGCTCCAAGTAAAGTTACCGATAGAAGTAGACGAAAGAGGGGATGCCTTCCGGGGCATCCCCAAGCTTTGGCTTTTAGGTGTCCTTAGATTATCTTGGGGGTTCCATGGTCATCCCCAAGCTTAGGCTCTTGCCACTCCTTGTTCCATAATCCATCAAATCTTTACCCAAAACTTGAAAACTTCACAACACAAAACTTAAAGTAGAAAATCTCGTGAGCTCCGTTAGCGAAAGAAAACAAAAGATCACTTCAAGGTACTGTAATGAACTCATTCTTTATTTATATTTATGTTATACCTACTGTATTCCAACTTCTCTATGGTTTATAAACTATTTTACTAGCCATAGATTCATCAAAATAAGCAACCAACACACGAAAAACAGAATCTGTCAAAAACAGAACAGTCTGTAGTAATCTGTAGCTAGCGCAATATCTGGAACCCCAAAAATTCTAAAATAAATTTATGGACGTGAGGAATTTATCTATTAATCATCTTTAAAAATAATTAACTAAATAGCACTCTCCAAATAAAAATGACAGCAGTTCTCGTGAGCGCTAAAGTTTCTGTTTTTTACAGCAAGTTCAACAAGACTTTCCCCAAGTCTTCCCAACGGTTCTACTTGGCACAAACACTAATTAAACAAAACACAACCAAAACATAGGCTAGATAAATTATTTATTACTAAACAGGAGCAAAAATCAAGGAATAAAAATAAAATTGGGTTGCCTCCCAACAAGCGCTATCGTTTAACGCCCCTAGCTAGGCATAACAAGCAAGAATAGATCTAGGTATTGCCATCTTTGGTAGGCAATCCATAAGTGGCTCTCATAATAGATTCATAAGGTAATTTAATTTTCTTTCTAGGAAAGTGTTCCATGCCTTTCCTTAATGGAAATTGGAATCTAATATTTCCTTCCTTCATATCAATAATTGCACCAATCGTTCTAAGGAAAGGTCTACCAAGAATAATAGGACATGAAGGATTGCAATCTATGTCAAGAACAATAAAATCTACGGGCACATAATTCCTATTTGCAACAATAAGAACATCATTAATTCTTCCCATAGGTTTCTTAATAGTGGAATCCGCAAGGTGCAAGTTTAGAGAGCAATCATCAAAATCACGGAAACCTAACAAATCACACAAAGTCTTTGGAATCGTGGAAACACTAGCACCCAAATCACATAAAGCATAGCATTCATGATCTTTAATTTTAATTTTAATAGTTGGTTCCCACTCATCATAAAGTTTTCTAGGGATAGAAACTTCCAATTCAAGTTTTTCTTCATAAGATTGCATCAAGGCATCAACGATATGTTTAGTAAACGCTTTATTTTGACTATAAGCATGAGGAGAATTTAGCACGGATTGCAACAAGGAAATACAATCAATCAAAGAGCAATTTTCATAGTTAAATTCCTTGAAATCCATAATAGTGGGTTTAGCAACATCTAGGGTTTTAATTTCTTCAATCCCACTTTTATCAAATTTAGCATCAAGATCAACAAATTCCGAATTCTTGGAACGCCTTCTAGGTAAAGGTGGATCATATTCAGTCCCATCATTATCAAGATTCATATTGCAAAACAAAGATTTAATAGGGGACACATCAATAACTTTTAGATCTTCATCTTTATTTTCATAGGAACTAGAAGAACACGCTCTTATAAAGGCATCTTTCTTAGCACGCATCCTAGTGGTTCTTTCTTTGCACTCATCAATGGAAATTCTCATGGCTTTGAGAGACTCATTGATATCATGCTTAGGTGGAATAGATCTAAGTTTCAAAGAATCAACATCAAGAGCAATTCATCAACGTTCCTAGCCAAATCATCAATCTTAAGCAAATTTTCTTCAATCATAGCATTAAAATTCTTTTGTGAAGTAATAAATTCTTTAATATTAGATTCAAAATCAGAGGGCATCTTATTATAATTTCCATAAGAATTTTTGTAGGAATTACCATAATTATTAGAGGGATTACTAGGATAAGGCCTAGGATTGAAATTTCCTCTATACGCGTTGTTACCAAAATTGTTCCTGCCAATAAAATTCACATCCATAGATTCATTATTATTCTCAATCAAAGTAGACAAGGGCATATCATTAGGATCAGAAGAAACACTCTTATTAGCAAATAATTTCATATGTTCATCCATCTTTCCACTCAAAACATTAATTTCTTCTATCGCATGCACCTTTTTATTAGTAGATCTTTCAGTATGCCATTGAGAATAATTAACCATAATATTATCTAGGAGTTTAGTAGCTTCTCCTAAAGTTATTTCCATAAAAGTGCCTCTCGCGGCCGAATCTAAAAGATTTCTAGAAGCAAAATTCAATCAGGCATAAAAGTTTTGTATAATCATCCACAAATTTAAACCATGAGTAGGGCAATTACGTATCATTAATTTCATTCTCTCCCAAGCTTGTGCAACATGTTCATGATCAAGTTGCTTAAATTCATAATATCATTTCTAAGAGTGATGATCTTAGCGGGAGGAAAATACTTAGAGATAAAAGCATCTTTGCACTTATTCCATGAATCAATACTATTTTTAGGCAAAGACGAAAACCAAGCTTTAGCACGATCTCTAAGCGAAAAAGGACATAGCTTCAATTTAACAATATCATTATCCACATATTTAGATGAGTAGCGGCATCTTCACTAGGAAGGCCGGAGAACGGATCTTTCATGACAAGATTCAGCAAAGCAGCATTAATTTCACAAGATTCAGCATCGGTAAGAGGAGCAATCGGAGTGCTAATAAAATCATTATTGTTGGTATTGGTGAAGTCACACTATTTAGTATTATCTTGAGCCATCGAGACAAGCAAGCAAACTAACACGCAAACAAAAAACAAGCGGGCAAAAAGAGGCAAATAGAGAGGGAGGATAGAGAGAGAGGGCGAATAAAACGGCAAGGGTGAAGTGGGGGAGAGGAAAACGAGAGGCAAATGGAAAATAATGTAATGCGGGAGATAAGGGTATGTGATGGGTACTTGGTATGTTGACTTTTGCGTATACCTCCCCGGCAACGGCACCAGAAATCCTTCTTGCTACCTCTTGAGCACTGCGTTGGTTTCCCCCAAAGAGAAGGGATGATGTAGCAAAGTAGCGTAAGTATTTCCCTTAGTTTTTGAGAACCAAGGTATCAATCCAGTAGGAGGCTACGCGCGAGTCCCTCGCACCTGCACAAAACAAATAAATCCTCGCAACCAATGCAAATAGGGGTTGTCAATCCCTATAGGGCCACTTACGAGAGTGAGATCTGATAGATATGATAAGATAATATTTTTGGTATTTTTATGATAAAAGATGCAAAGTAAAATAAAGGCAAAGGAAATAACTAAGTAGTAGGAGATCAATATGATGAAGATAGACCCGGGGGCCATAGGTTTCACTAGTGGCTTCTCTCGAGAGCATAAGTATTCTACGGTGGGTGAACAAATTATTGTTGAGCAATTGACAGAATTGAGCATAGTTATGAGAATATCTAGGTATGATCATGTATATAGGCATCACGTCCGAGACAAGTAGACCAACTCCTGCCTGCATCTACTACTATTACTCCACTCATCGACCGCTATACAGCATGCATCTAGAGTATTAAGTTAAAAATAGAGTAACGCCTTAAGCAAGATGACATGATGTAGAGGGATAGACTCATGCAATATGAAGAAAACCCCATCTTTTTATCCTCGATGGCAACAATACAATACGTGCCTTGCTGCCCTTACTGTCATCGGGAAAGGACACCGCAAGATTGAACCCAAAGCTAAGCACTTCTCCCATTGCAAGAAAGATCAATCTAGTAGGCCAAACCAAACTGATAATTCGAAGAGACTTGCAAAGATAACCAATCATACATAAAAGAATTCAGAGAAGATTCAAATATTATTCATAGATAGACTTGATCATAAACACACAATTCATTAGTCTCAACAAACACACCGCAAAAAGAAGATTACATCGAATAGTTCTCCACAAGAGAGGGGGAGAACATTGTATTGAGATCCAAAAAGAGAGAAGAAGCCATCTAGCTACTAATTATGGACCCGTAGGTCTGAGGTAAACTACTCACACTTCATCGGAGAGGCTATGGTGTTGATGTAGAAGCCCTCCGTGATCGATGCCCTCTCCGGCGGAGCTCCGGAATAGGCCCCAAGATGGGATCTCGTGGATACAGAAAGTTACGGTGGTGGAATTAGGGTTTTGGCTCCTGTTCTGATCGTTTGGGGGTACGTGGATATATATAGGAGGAAGGAGTACGTCAGTGGAGCAACAGGGGGCCCACGAGGGTGGAGGGCGCGCCTAGGGTAGGCAGGCGCGCCCCCCTACCTCATGCCCTCCTATTTTATTTCTTGACGTAGGGTCCAAGTCTCTCTGGTCTTATTCTTTGAGAAAATCACGTTCCCTTAGGTTTCATTCTGTTTGGACTCCGTTTGATATTCCTTTTCTTTGAAACCCTAAAACAGGCAAAAAACAACAATTCTGGGTTGGGCCTCCGGTTAATAGGTTAGTCCCAAAAATAATATAAAAGTGGATAATAAAGCCCAATAATGTCCAAAACAGTAGATAATATAGCATGGAGCAATCAAAAATTATAGATATGTTGGAGACGTATCAACGCTCACAATACCCCGGCAAGACCCTTGCCGGGAATATACGCGGGACCGCGGCAAGACCTTGCCGCCCCCATCGCCGCCCCAGCTCAGCGACCAACCCACCAACTGAAGCAAGTACCCACGTGGCAGTACGTGGATACTAATCCAACTAGCCAAGCACCAGTATGGCGGCATGCAGATCTTCGTGGATACCCTACCACCACGCCGACTCAATAGCCTGCTAGCCTATGTGGCGTTGCATGCCTCATTGACCTGGACGCGTGTCGGAGCAAGGCGGAGCAGCGACGAATGGGATGGGCCTCGTTACCGCCCCCGATAAAGCAAGTGGACACCTAAGTAGTGCATTTAATGCACATTGTCCTGTGATGACAGACGATAAGCTTATACACTGTATACCTTTCCACCTCCTGTGTGCCACTGTGGCAGCCCCTTTTGACTATAAAAGGAGGCCCGCGACATACTGAGAGGGGATTCAGATCTTTTGGAAGACATACGCATCGTAGCTAGTTCAAGAGCGCAAGAACACTCAAATATACACCAAAGCAGGACTAGGGTATTACGCATCCTTGCGGCCCAAACCTGGGTAAACGATCCTCGTGCTGGCTTCTAGACCCGCTCTTTGCACAACCCCGCACCCGCCAACCATAGCAAAAGGGACCTCAGCGGTACCATAGGTTTCGTTTCCCCCCGACATCTCTGGCGCGCCAGGTAGGGGCACACGGTTGTGAAAATCCGGTTTGAAGGTTAGCACACTGACTTCATCATCACCATGGCCCCCAAGAGAAAGGGGATCATGGCTATCGGTTTGTCCGGGGCCGGCCCGTCCATGCCAGTACAAGCAGACGGCTGGGTACCCCTGTATGGGGCCGAAGACATGGCCCACGAGCGTCCATGACATTCTGGTGGTCGGAGCCAGGCAACCGTCGTCGTTCGAATCCGAGATGACGAGCCGCGCATCGCTGGGTCCGAGGGTGGGGCCGTGCTGCCCACGGGTGGCGCAGCAGCCTCTACGGCACCCCAGCTGGCGCCCGCGCCGTGCCCTTCCCAGGCCGTGTGTGATGAGAAACACCATGATGCTGGAGCCCCTGGGCGCTACCGCGAAAAGAGTCCTATGCGCCACTCGCAGGACAAACCAGGCCGGCATGCGCTCTCCGACGCTGGTGTGGGCGGTGCACGACCACGAGACCGTGACCGAGCCCCTTCTAACCTGGTTAGAAGTCGGAGCGCATCACGGTCTACGCAGATCTCGCCGCCGCCTACGCCAGCAGAAGCGCTGGCGCGCGTGCAGCTGCTCCTCGACTCCCACCCCCTCCCCCCCCTCCCCCGCGCTGTGGAGAAGCTCGACGAGTGGAGAGATACCATCCGAAGCATTGTCAGCTTTGCCAACAAAGACGAACCACTCCCAGTGGGACCCTCGCACCGGCGTCCTGACGAGCCGGTGCATGCTGGCCGTGGAGGGGTCAGAGACGCTGCAACCACGGTGCACTCTCCCCCGCCGCAACCGCAAGAACAGCCACCGACCCATCGACCCGACGTTGGTGACAATGTTTCCACCGCGTCGTCCGACCCGCGAACCCGCCGCGACCAACATCAAGTCCTTCGGGAACGAGCCCAGGAAGACGCTCGAACTACCATCGAACGACGACGGGAGATGCGCCGTCAGTCAGATCGGCGTGCGGGGCCTACTATGGACCACCCGGCGTCGGGGGGGTCCGGTGACCTGCCTTACGAGGTGGGTTGTCCGACCTTTACCCAAGAGCTGCGGCAGTTCTAGTGGCCCTCCCGCCGCACGTTCAAGCCCGATGTTGGCGAGAAGTACAACGGCAAGGCCCACCCGTCGGAGTTCCTCAGCATCTACACCATCACGATGCAACCTGCTGGAGCCCGTGACGACAAGGTGCTTGGCAATTACTTCCTGTTGGCACTCAAACCCAACATCATGTCGTGGTTGATGCACTTGCCACTAGGTTCCATTTCTTCTTGGTCGGATTTGTGTCATGAGTTTGTTGGCGCCTTCATTGGAGGCCACCAAGCTCATGGCCAAGCAAGTGTTTGCACATCATCCCCCAGAAAGAAGGAGAAAACCTGCACAAGTACATACAAAGGTTCAGCCGAGTGTAATACAACATCCCAGATGTTCATCCCGCCGCAGTTATCAGCGCATTCCATCAGAATGTGCACAACCGCAAGATGCACGAGGAGTTGGTGATGAACAAGGTCAAGGATGTGGCCGAACTTTATGTTCTGGATGATAGATGTGCTCGGACTGAAGAGGGGAGGAAGTACCCCGGCAAGGACGCCGGTGCGAAAACCGACTCCACAGACGAAGACACCGCCGCTCCAACAAAGAAGGGCCGACGCCGCAACAGGAATCACAAGGGCAAGACTGTGCTTGTCGTTGAGGGATCCGGCGAGCTCGGCGCCGCCAAAAAGGCCAAGGCTGACGACCCTAGCAAGGAGGTTGCCGAGTGCGCCGCCTGCTTGGCCCTGACAGCTGCCGGCAAGCCAGGAGGCTCCGACAAGCAGTATTGCAAGATCCACCGCACCAAGGGCCATGACCTCCAGAACTGCCGACAAGTTGAGATGCTTGTTGAAAAGTAGAAGGCTGAATACAAAAGGCGAGATAAGGAGAAAGGTCAGGATGGCGCTGAGGGATCCGACAAGAAGTATGGCAGCCAAGGGGGTCGCCGCGGCAAAGATAACCAACAAGAGAGGCTTGCTCGGGGTCGCGACAAGAAAGAGGAGGATGATGATCGCGACGAGGACGACGAGTCTGGCGAGCACGAGTTCCATAAGGCTACAGAGGCCATGTGCGTCGACGGTGGCGCCTCGTTGCACACCTCACACTGCCAGCTGAAGTAGTGGGCGCGTGAAGTCGTTGTAGCAGAGCCGTCGTTTGATGCCCAGAAGCCCCTGAAGTGGTCCCGCACGCCCATCGTTTTCGACACCGAGGATCACCCTGATCGCACAACTGCGGTTGGGTGTTTTGCCATTGTTGGTCTCGCCAACGACATGCAACCTCAAGGTGACGAAAGTGCTGGTTGACGGTGGGGCCGGTCTGAATTTGATCTCGCCCACTGTGATCAAGAAGCTGCAGATTCCTAATGAAGACCTCGAAGAGACGGGCACATTTCAAGGGGTCAACCCGGGAAGGAGCCAGCCTAAAGGTAAAATCACGCTGCCCGTTACATTTGGAGGCGAGCTGAACTATAGGACAGAGAAGATCGTCTTTGATGTCACCGAGATCCCCTTGCCGTACAATGGGATCCTTGGCCGCCCATCGATGGCCAAGTTCATGGCGGCGTCCCACTACGCCTACAACACATTAAAGATGCCAGGGGCGCTGACCATCATAACCGTCCCCTCCGACAAGAAAGATGCGCTCATCTGCACCGATTGACTTTACTGAGAGGTAGTTGCAGCAACTGCCGTGAAGACACTTGCCCCTGCCGCTGAAATTCCAAGGAAGAAGACTACCGAACAAGCGGCATCATTTGCGAATGCAGTAAACGCTCGCGCGGCGACAAAAAAGCTAAGTCATTCGAAACTTTGAGTAATTCCTTTATGTATAAGGTTGTTTTCCTCGGAGATCCTGTTCTTGGTATGAGAAACCTGCACGTGATGGGGGCCTTCCGCTATTGGCAACGCCCTTGTTCTGTTTCGAGTCCGCTCAACAGTTCGACCGGCCGCGTCGAGAACGGCAAGGTGGCCTTCTCGCTATTGGCAACGCCCTTGTTCTGTTTCGAGTCCGCTCAATAGTTTGAGCGGCCGTGCTGAGAACGGCAAGGTGGTTTACTTGGCCGCAAGCACACCCGGCCGGTTGTTGAGGATCCATCCCCGAAACGCCATAGCTTGGGTTCGCGCGCCGGCAAGCCTATCCAGTTGAGCGTAGGGTGTACATACAAAGAAAGATTGAACAGGAAAATAACATGCATCATTTCAAAGTACTGCAGAGTTATATTACACCAGTTGTTGCTGCGGTTCTAACTAAAGATAAAAATTGTCTTGGTCGTGAACCTGCAGCGGCGATGAGAAACGGGGTGCCAAGTCCCGGCGCTGGCCGTCTATCCTTCGAACTCCATCGACGCGGCTGATGATGGATTGTATATGCTCCTCGAGCGCCGCGAGGTCCACGTCCTTCGGCAAGCTCCCCAGCACGGCGTCAAAGTCGAGGTTCGGGTTCCAGTATGCCACCTTGGTGAGGACCTTGGTTAGGGTACCCTGACAAAGCTTTCGGGCCTCATTGGCTAGGGAGGTCGCTCTGTTGGAGCGGAATTGCTCCAGGGCTCCAAGAACACCCTCAAAGAACAAGGTCAGTTTGCCGTTGGGACTAAAGTTCAGCTCCGGGACTTACCTCACGTTTGGCACCTCCATGCCCACCAGCTTCGTGGTGATTCTGTCGGTGATGTCGGTGAGGTGGCTGACTCAGAGGTTTTCGCCCTTCACGTAATCCTCGTGGTTGGCGGCGTCGTTCCTCCATAGCTGCTTCTCGTCCTCCAGGGCCTTGGTGAGGGTCTCTTCCAGGGCCCTGACCTCCGAAAGCGTCCCCTCAAGACCCTCCAGCTTCAGCCTCAGGTCATTGATGGAGTCATTGGCCTTGGAGAGCAACTCGGCTTTGCCGAGGACCGCGGCCTGTGCCTCCACCAAGGCGTCATTGAGCATGTCTTTCTCCTTCACCAGCTCCAGGACCTATTTCTTCAAGTCATCCCGCTCCACCTCCAGCTCCTTCACTCTGCCGGCATGGACCAGGGCTTGGGCATCGAGCGCCTCCATGTGCTTCTGCTCCAGTTCCTGGGTCCGTAGCACGACGAGATTCTCAACCTCCTCCTCCTTGCCGCGGAGCGTGGCGGCGAGTGCCTCCTCGCGAGAGGCAAGGTCCTCCTCCTAGGAGTTCAGATCAGCCTGGTGCTTATGTCGAGCGGCCTCATCCTTGGCGGCCTGTTCTCTCGCCGCCTCTTCGGCTCTCTCGACGTCGGCCTGCTTCAGGATGAGCTCCCATTTGCGTTCAGCCAGCAGGTCCTGAGCGACCTTCAGTTCCTCGTGGGCTTGGCAGAACCAGGCCTGTGTCTTGACGACGCGTTCCTTGAGATCCGCCTCCACCTTGTCCATCGCCGCCATCTTTGATTTTGCTTTGTCCAGGCGGGCACGGTGAAGCGCCCGGAGCTTCTAGAAGTTGGCGCTCATGGCCCGAAGCAGCTGCTCCTCTTGGGAATCACCGATGTTGGTACTCGGTTCATCAACGACCTGGAGCCCGGCGGAGGCGAGCGCCTCGTCGTCGAACGCCTCCCCTTCAGTTGGCGCCCTGGTGCTTGCCGTTCCTAGAAGATGGACGAACAGGCCATCGCCCACCTTCAAGTACTTGCTCGAGCTGGAGGCGGTAGAGGAGGAAGGTTGGTCGTCAACACCCCCTCCTCGGCACCGGCCTTGCCGGCCTCCTCAGCAGCGGCCTTGCCGGCCTCCCCGGCAGGCTCCTTGGCGGCCTCTTAAGTGGCTGTCTTAGCGGCCTCCTCGGCGGCGACCTTGTTGGCCTCGGCCTCGACGTCCCTGGCAACCTCCCCAATAACGGTGTCAATATCCTCCCGGTCCACCGAGGAGGGATCTGGATACCAAGAAGGGAGGATGAGCCAGGGCCAAGGTCAAGGTTCAATAAGAAAAAGAAAGAGCAAGGACGGAAAGCAAACAACTTATCGGCTTCAAGCTGGGAAGAAGTAGCGCCCTCCCCTCCAGCATTTGTTGTCGGGGCAGAGCCCCCGGCACCCAAGTTCGTCTCCTCCTCCATATGAGTGGGTCGGTGGTGGATGCCCTCACCGGGGACGCCCCTCGGGGCGGCGTAGTCAAGGGGGCGGCGTGTTGGGGGTGGCCCTCAGCGGCCCCTCCTGCCACCGTTCTTCTCCTGCGAACCCGACAAGGTCAGCATCAAGGATTCACACCCCAATGTTCATCAGTGGAGGAGTGAGTGGTGAGCTTACGCTGGGGGCTGGAGCGAGGGCTACGCCGGGGACTGCCGTCCGGGCTGCTCTCCACCAACAACGACGTACGTGAAGTACCCGCCGGGGGCTTGTCGCCCGTCGAGGCACTGGCCTTCTTTGCCGCCCTCTGGGCCAGCGTCTCCATATCCCTACGAGAATAAAAACAAGTCAAGAAAACCGGCGCGATATGAAGGGACAGGGATGGTGAAGGGCAGGATGCTTACTCATCCTCCACCTCCTCTTCCGCTGCCTTCCTCTTCCTCCTTCGGCTGAGAGACCAAGATCGAAGACGACCTCCGTGTCGACATCTGCGAGGGGAAGGGGAAGGGGATGGAGTCCGGCGACGCTTGGACGAAGAAGAGGCGGTTGCTTTCTTCTTCGCCACCGCGGCCTTCACCACCTCCCTCGCTGCCACGTCCCTCGTCAGGCCCACGGACTCCCCCTGGGCCTCTTGCCGCTGCTCGGTCCTGCCGGGCCGGATCGGCTCACTGGAGCTGGCCCACCGTAGGACACGCCTTCTTCCCGTGACCGGAGGGTCGTCAGCTCCGGCCTCTTATTTGGTCAACTCCTCGACCACATCTTCGATGAGGGGGGCCCTAGTGCCGGCGCTGCTGGCCTCCTTAGCAGACTCTGCCCATCCGGCAAGCTCCTCCTCCTCCACGGCCGCCTCGGCCTCGTCCTCCACGTGGCCGGTGCTGCCAGCTTCCCTGGCGAGCACCGCCTCCGCCACCCTGGTGGTGATGTAGTCTAGCTCCTCCTTGGTGGTGTCCTTGATAAGCAGTGGCTCATCATGGACATACCTCTCCGAGAGGTTGTCGAAGAACTCCTGCACCTGTTCCGCCTCTGGCTCGGCCCAAGTTGGGTCAAGGCCATGCGTGTTGAAGTCCGACATCATGGCAATGATGTCGGTTTGGCGAGAGTTGTTGGTCAGCTGGACCACTCCAGCCGGCAAACCAAACAGAGGCCCCTTGACGGCCTTGCCGGCCTTCACGTCCTTGCCGGCTCTCTCAGCCCTGCCGTCATCACCCACATCAAGCTGGAAAAGCCTTTGACAAAAATGGGCGTGCCCCATCACCGTGAAGTTGTGCTTCAATCCAAGGCGCAACCTCATGACATCGGCCGCGTTCCTGAAGAGCCAGGCCGGCCTCCCCTTGTTATGAAGCGGGGTAATTCAGCGGTGGATGAAATCGTCCCCAATCATCTCAAGGGTGAGCCCCACCATGGTGAGGCGATGGATTCTGGTAATAGCATTCACGAGTTTCTTGTCATCGGCGTCGAGGTCACTCCAGTCCTTGTGGCGGCTGGCGGGCTCTGGCGAACTTGGCAGAACTCCTGCGGATCATCCTCCTCGATCCATAGCCACCGGCCCCGCCACTCCTCCCACCTCTCCTTCTGGGTGCCCTCTGGATACATGCCCTTCTCCTAGGCCGTGGGATCCAGGTGACGTAGCCGGAGATGGCACCCCCCGCCTGGATATGAGGAAAGAAGTAGTGGCGGAAGAGCACCGTGCTGGGAAGCATTCCTGCAAAGCCCTCGCAGAGGTGGGTAAAGAGGGCCATGCACGCCATGGCATTCGGCATAAAATCAAGAAGATGGAAGCCGAAGGTGTGCATAACATCATTGAAAAAGACGGAGAAAGGGGGTGGAGCCCACAGGAGAAGTAGTCAACAAAGAAAGGATACCGATTCGGGCCGGCCTTGGCAAAATCGGCGGGGATGATGTGCGTGGCCGGATGCCCCGTCGTCTTTGCCCCCCATAGAGGCCTGAAGTAGTCCCTATCACTACAAAAAAAGACACATCCCTGACATTTTGGGCCGAATGAAAAAAACATACATATGACACTTCTATGACGATAATTGTGACAAAACCTGGTATCATCATAGATGTGGTGGTCTCCTACTTCTATGACAAAAAATCATGACGGAAAATGGGCTTTTCGTCCTGGGCGGGCCAGAGACACAGCTGCATGACATTCTTTGGCCCGTCCATGACGGAAAAAACCGTGGTAGAAGCGAGGGGGAGGAAAATTTCGGGGAGTTCCCGGTTACAGTGGGAGGTCAGGGACCGAGCGATGCGCGTTTCTCTCGTACACATACGCGCGTGTGTGCAAGGCGTTGGCTCTAACTGAACCCAAGCGAGGCATTGGGCTCTAACTGAACCCGAGCGATTGCACTGCAGGCTACACGTTACTAAACCCGAGCGATCGATCGATGGCTGTTAACTGAACCCGATCGAGCGATTCCTTCACTACTGCTGCTAACTGAAGCCGGTCGATGCTGCCTCTAGGATGAACAGTGAGCATTGCGGGGGGGTGGATGAACAGTGAGCGGTGGCGTTGCCCAAGGTTGTCAGAATCGCGATTCTGTTATACGATTCTACGACTTTACGATCCAAACTAACCCCTATGATTCTACGATTTTAGTTCTTAGAATCTACGTTTCTACGATCTTGATAGTGGAGATTCTACGATTTGCGATCCTACCATCAAAGCTCTGATCCGATTCAAAATCGCGATTCTGACAACCTTGGCGTTGCCTCTGGATGAACAGGACCCCCTGGTGTGGTGGAGGGCTGGATGAACAGTAGACGGTGGAGGGGTGCCCGTGGAGGGGTGGATGAACAGGACCCCGTGGTGTGGAGGGCTGGATGAACAATAGACGGTGGAGGGGTGCCCGTGGAGTGGTGGTTGAACAGGACCTTGTGGTGTGGAGGGCTGGATGAACAGTAGACTGTGGAGGGGTGATTGAACAGTAGCCGATGGTGTAGCGCGCGGTGGAGGCTAGATGAACAGGAGCCCGTGGAGGTTGGAGGAGGTCGACGGTGGAGATGAACAGTATCCCGTGGAGTCCCGTTTTGCAGTACGCCACACCCCTCCCGATGAACAGGACCCCGTTTTGACCGTAGGAGGTCCGTTTCGTCCATTTTGCGGTACGCCACACCCCTCCCGATCAACAGGACCCCCGTTTCGACCGTAGGAGGTCCGTTTCCTCCGTTTTGCGGTACGCCAGACCCCTCCCGATCAACAAGACCCCGTTCCGAACGTAGGAGGTCTGTTTCCTCTGTTGTGCGGTACGCTAGGCCTCGTTTCCATCGCCTGTTCCGTCCAAGCCCACCCGATGAACACGACCACGCATTCCGTTCCGACCCAGCCGGTTGGCTCCCACGCGTTCCGTTGCCTCCCGATGAACACGACGCATTCCGTTGCCTCCCCATGAACACGACACATTCCGTTGCCTCCCCATGAACACGACGACGACGTTGTTTCTCCGTTCCGACCCAGCCATGTACACGAGCCCTAGCCGTACATATGCGCGAGTAGGCGTTCGAGACCCCGCCCGTATGTACACATACGTGGCCGTATTTTCTTTCTTGCACCCTGGCCGCTGTACGTACGTGTACATGCTACGTGCGCGCCTCCACTACGACACGTGTGCGCCTCTACTACGACACGTGCGCGCCTCTACATCAACCAGTATGTGCGTACACGTTCGCGACCACAATGACAACGCTACGTACGCTTTGACCAGGTGGGTCCCAACTATCAGGCACTTCCTTGCCTGCGAAGATGTAGCTGGTTGGTCCCAGCAGTCAGGGGGGCGAATCATTTTTTTTTGCCCGGACGCACTTCCTTGCATGCGAAGATGTAGCCGGTGGGTCCCAGCAGTTAGGGGGGAGAATCGTTTTTTTGCCCAGACGCACTTCCTTGCGTGCGAAGGTGTAGCTGGTGGGTCCCAGCAGTCAGGGGGCGAATCATTTTTTTCGGACGCACTTCCTTGCATGCGAAGATGAAGCTGGTGGGTCCCAGCAGTCAGGGGGAAACGTTTTTTCCGTGAAATACAGTGGCCCGTCTGGTGGGTCTCAGCTGTCAGGTGGAGGAATCATTATTTTCCGCGTAATAAGGAGGCACTTCCTTGCTGCGGCCGTGGACCCAGCTGTCAGCCTCTCCACGTACAGTCCATGTCGAATGGAAGTCGTTCCTTGACCACGTTGACCAGGCCGCACCGAGAGCACCACGGCGGTGGATGACGACGAGGCCTAGGAAGGGGACGACGCGGAGCCGGTAAAGACGCGGCAGTGGAAGCCCGCGCGGAGAGGAGTACGAGGGTTCACTAGTTCAGCTGCGGTGTGAGGCTGCCGTCGCCGCAGGGCCTGGCCAGCGGTGGGAATAGTAGGGGCGGTGAGGCCTCCGCGGCAGCACATCCGGCCACGGGAGGCAGGAGCATGTGGCACGACCGGCGCTGCTTTGGGCGGCTGGAGCAAGAAGACCAGAGGTTGAAGAAGCACTACGGCCGTTGGATGGACATCGTACGGTCACTGGAGCTAAAATCGTTCATATTGACTAAGTTGACAAAGCCCTCCGTCCACGTCAACTTAGTTGGCTCAGAAGTCATCCTCCCACTATGGTGGGTCCCAGCTAGCAGGGGGTATTCATTTTTTGTGCGTAATAAGGAGGCACTTCCTTGCGTGCGAAGATATAGCTGGTGGGTCCGACATGTCAGTGGGGGGAACGTTTTTTCGCGAAATACAGAGGCCCTTCCGGTGGGTCCCAGCTGTCAGGTGGAGGAATCATTATTTTGCGCGTACAGTCCACGGCCGATGGATGTTGTTCGTTGACCATGTTGACCAGTCCGTGCTGAGAGCACCATGGCGGTGGACGACGGCGAGGCCTAGGAAGGGAACGACACGGAGCCGGGGAAGACTCGGCAATGGTTGCCCATGCGGTGGGGAGTACGATGATTTACTGGTTCGGCTGTCGTCGCCGGAAAATAACAGGAGGTGTGGGTGAGTAGAGGAATGGCCTGGCCAGCAATGAAGTAGGGTGGGGCGGTGCGGCCTGTGCGGCAGCACAGCCAGCCACGGGAGGCGGGAGCAGGCAGTCCCACCGGAGCTGGTTTGGGCGGCTGGAGCAATAAGATCAGATATTGAAGAAGCAGCACGGCCGTTGGATTAACATCCAACGGTAACTGCTGCTAGAATCGTTTGTGGACGAAGTTGACAAAGCCAAAGTACACGTCAACCTAGTAGACCCACAAGTCAGCCTCCAAATCTGTCCCAAACAGCATACAACCCGAAATTTCTAGCCAGATTCAAATTAATTTTAAATCTAAATATACCTTAATTTAAATTCAATGAAATTTTACCCGCACAAAAACAATGAAATTTAAAATATCAAAATCCGAAAGAAAATAGGTTTTTGGAACTAATTGCCTGTTTGCTGTATTTTTTCATTTTACAGCCCATTTATTATTACTTATAGCCCATTTCTTATTACTTATAGCCCATTTTCTGGGCAAAATGCATCCCTCCTCGTCTTGAAAGATTTCCGGCCCAGCAGGGCGTAAAAAAGCAAGTAGGCCTACGTTGGTTATTCTGCAAAAAACAAAATAACTGGCTAGCCATTTTCAGAAAGGAAAAAAACAAACTGGGTTGGTCATGTGCTAAACATATGAAATACAAGTCTAGGCTAGACGGGCCACGGGTCCCGCACAACCTAGTTGATACCCTTCTCCGTCCCGAAAAAACAAAATTACTGCGCGTGCTGCTAGGTCCTTACTGTCATCCTCACCATGTACAGTTATATCCTTATTCCTCTCGGTTGTTGACCATGTTGACAACACCGGAGGGCGACGCCGCGGCGAGCGAACCAAGGAGGAGGACGATGGTGAGGCCTCGGACGGGAACGAACAGGAGCCGGGGAAGATCACAGTCAGCCGTGGGAGGCGGGAGCAGGCGGTCCCGCCGGCACTGGTTTGGCTTTGGCGGCTCGAGGAAGAAGAGACTGAAGAAACGCGACAGACGTTGAATGTCAATCCAACGGTCAAGGTTGGCACAATCGTTTGTTGACTAAGCGGACACCAAGTAGCATACTTTTTATATATAGGAAGAAAACTGCGAGGAAAATGCGTTCGTCTGCCATCCTCCTCACAGGGAACGTTCGCCACATAAGTGACTAGCACCCTTGGTTTTCAACCGAGAGGTCTTGGGTTCGAGTCCCAGGAACTCTCAATTTTGTCCTCCTTCCTTCCTCGCAAAAAAGGGAAAGAAAATCAAAGACTTGGGAAGGCGTACAGAACAAGCTAGTGTACCAGTAAAGACGTTGCCGAGTTTTAGAAAAAAGAAAGATGTGCTCCTGTAGCTGGTTCGAATCCAAACCTAGACTATGACTATATATGGTGCTATGCTACTCTGCAAGTAATGAAACTGACATATCCAACATTCGCTTCTCCTCTTCTCTACTTACTCTGCCTAGCATCAGAAGCTCTGGCCACAGCAACCATGTCCGCTGGCTGGTCGTCCACCTGCTCTTCAGAAGGCAACAACCAAATATGCGCCAAGTCGCCACCCGTACCATCACCTGTGGGTCTCATCACACCCCCGTCGGCACGCGCACCGCAGCCGATTGCTCATAGCAACCCGCTGCCGTTGGTGTGGTGCCACTGCTGCAAATCACGTAGAGTCATCCGTCGCATCTCAACCACAATCCGCAACCCTGGCCGAGTCTTCTACAAATGCCTGAATCATGAGGTAATAAATATGTTTAAGTGTTGTTCTGCTGCTTTCAGTTGCTGATTTTTTTAATAGTTTGGTTGATGATCTTCCAATTTGATTCATGCAGAAAAGGGAAGATTCGTGTGATTTGTATTTCTGGGAAGTTGTTGATGTGGGGGAATGCGACTACGCTGATTATTTGATTAGCCGAGGAATCCCAATACCAGCAGGTTGGGGTGTTGGACAAGTAACTGAAGGAACGACAGAAGAGGAAGATGCAGAGCAGAAGGTTAAAGATGCAGTTCCTCTGATCATGGCCAAGCAACAGCTGTTGAACGGACTTGACATCAATGAAGAGATGAAAGAGCTTGTGAAGATAATGGGCAAAATCGATGTGCTCTATAGGATGATTATCTCTTTATTTGCAGTGTATGTAGCACTCGTGATGTATTCAGTGGCTACGACATGAGCACTTTGCTGAAACTAGTAATGATTGAAACCTGTGTAGCAGGCTGGGCGTAGTGTTGTGAACATCTAATGATTCCTATTAACGGAAATCATGGGGTATCCCCTTTTTCTCATATAAATAAATAAATAGCAGAGGCCCTGTCAGTTCAGCTTTGTTCTCATTCGAAGACGTCAAGAAAATTGTAGTCCAACAGCAAACTATGTCATCAAATTCAAGTTTCACAGCCAAAGTACAACTAAACAACAATGTCATCATGTTTTAGTTGTCATACAATCACCAAACACAAATCAGCATACATAACAAGTGATGTTCTCACAACAAAATACTAAACAACATGTTCATCAGGTTTCAGTTGTCATAGCAAACACAATTTCACATAGTAGATAAAAAAACGTCTTTTGACAGGAAAATACGACAAAAGCAATGTAATCATCATCCGCAGCAGCAGCGTCAACATCTTCGCCATGTGTATCAGTCTGAATCGTAATTCCCCACGGTATCATCATCTTCTTCGTCCTCAACGTCCTCGAATGTTGGCTTCTTCTTGATCAACTCTTGTATGTCCATAGCATGACAGGCAATCTTTTCGCCGGCGTCATTGACGTGATGGTTCTCAAAGATATTAGGAACATCTGTGTTATCTTGTACATCAGGAGCAGTGTAAGCATCATCTTGTTGTGCAACTTCATTAAACGAATTTCTCTGCTTAAACCTTTGCAATACTCTCCAGTCATCACTACGTGCAAATGTGTCTTCCAAGAAAAATATCTGTGTTGCTTGATTTGCCAAAATAAAAGGCTCGTTAGTCTGGTACGCCGCCTTGACATTGATGGATTTAAAATAATCATCAACTCTGGGTTTTGCGATCTTGGAAAACAGGTTATACCAACGACAGCACAACAGAACCACACATCGATGATCCTCGAAACTGGAGATATACTGCAACTGAACAATGTCTGTTATGTTAGCATACATTTCAGTTGTCTCTTTGTCATACGTATCCGTGCTCATGATGGCACTGTTTTGTGTCTTCCTGCCTTCGTCTCGTGCAAGGGTGTTGTAGCGCACATCTCCAACAACGCAAGATTCATAATGTCTTACCCGAGTATCAGCCTATCAGGACCAATTGCTAGTGAGTAAAGGGCATCATCAACTGCCTGCCCATCCTCCCGCATCTTCTTAACCTATGGTTAGAAAATAGATAAGCTGATCATCTTATGTACTCAATATATTAAAAAAACTAACAGTGCACTTCAAAAGCTTACATGGTTCTTGAACCATTTCGCAAATCCTGCCACAACCAGTTTGTCAATGTTTCTTGGATTTTGCGGCAGTAACTCCTCTTTGTAGATGTTGCACAACATAGTGATCGCATCAAACATCTAAATATATAAGAATGTGCTACAAGTTTAGTAGATTACGATGTATAAGCTGCAGTACTACACTTACTTGATATAAGGTAGTATCTCAGGGCAGTTATTCAACACATACCAAACCATTTTGCCCAAATCTTTAGGTTTGTCCTCTTGTCGACTCTTCCCTGTAACTCGAACAGAATAATCGAAAACATTGAGCCCGGGATTGTCTTCACCCACCTCTTTGCTAAGCTGATCAGCCATTTCAATGTATTTTGAGCAGAATGTCAATGCTTCTATAGCAATGTAGGCCTCTGCAATGGAACCCTCGGGTCTAGCTCTGTTCCTAACATAGCCCTTGAAAGTGCCTAACCGCCTTTCAATAGGGTACATCCAGCCATACTATACTGGACCTCTAAGTAGTGCCTCATCAGGTAAATGAACAGCCAAATGCACCATCACATCAAAGAAGGCTGGAGGATATATCTTCTCAAGGTCGCATAGGATAGTTGGTATCTTGTCTCTAAGACGCTCCAAAGCATCTATCCTGATATTCCTACTACAGAGTTCCCTGAAAAATTGTCCCAACTCTGCAACTGCTCTGTATAAGTCAGGGCGGCCCAATCCTCTAAGGATAACAGGTAAAACCCTTTGAAGTAGGACATGACAGTCATGAGTTTTCAACCCTTGTATCTTGTTTCCATCTGCACTGACTCTCCTTTCAAGGTTGGAAGCAAATCCATGTGGGAATCTCACACGTGACAGGACCTCGCAAAATTCTTTTCTTTTTACCTTGTCCAAGACGTACACAGCTGGTGCCATATCCCATGGTTTACCTTCATCTTGCACCTGCAAATCCTTTCTGATACCCAGGTGTGTCAAATCAATCCTAAATTTTAAGGTATCTTTCGTCTTGCCTTCAACATTAAGAAGTGTGTCGATAATGTTGTCACATATATTTTTCTCGATGTGCATCACATCAAGATTATGTCGCGGATCCAAATCTTTCCAATACTCCAAGTCCCACAAAGTGGACCTGTGGGTAAACAATAATCTCTCTTCTACCCTGCCACGCTTCATTTTCCCGCTACCATTACCAGGATGGTTTCCTGGTGTAATATGCCCGACCTTCTCTAATTTCACTTGCAACTCATCGGCGGTGAGCCTCTTTGGTGCATCACGGTTTTCATGCTTTGCATTGAACACATGTTTTCGGTATTTTCTAGGATGCGTCTTGTCCTTGGCAAGGAAACGGCGGTGTCCAATGTAACAGATCTTGCTAAGTATTGTGTATGACAGCGGATTCCTGTCACAGCGAACACATGCATTGTAATCATGTGTCGTTCGCCCTGACATAGTGCCCAAAGTCGGATAATCATGGATGCACCAAATTATAACAGCACATAGAAAGAAATCAGCTGGTGGGCTGCTATATAGGTCTCGAGTGAGAACACCCTTCCATATCTGTTGAAGTTCCTCCACAAGAGGCTCCATGAACAAATCAAAATCCTTTCCAGGACTTTTTGGACCTGGGATGAGCAAGGCCATCATGTAGTTTGATTCTTTGGTGCAGACATTTGGAGGCATGTTGTAAGGGATAACAAGCACTGGCCACATGCTATATGTGGCGCTCTGGTGGCCAAATGGGTTAAATCCATCTGAAGCTAAGCCAAATCTAATGTTTCTCGGGTTAGCAGCAAACTCTTTGTGTTTATCATTGAAGCTTTTCCGCTCACTACCATGAGATGGATGGCTCATTACATTCTGATCTCTGTACTCCTGGTTCCTAGAATGCCATAGTACATCATCTCTTGTTTCGGCATCATGAAACAACCTCTGCAATCTTGGTGTAATTGGAAAATGTCTCAGAACATTATGAGAAATCCTCTTCACAGCATCGCCATCTTTCCATCTTGATGATTTGCATTTTGGGCATTCACTTAAGTTGGCATAATCCTTCCGGAACAGAACACAATTATTCTTACAAACATGGATCATATCATATCCAATTCCAACTGCACGAAGGAAATTCTACATTTTGCTGTAGGTGTGTGGCAGCTCAGACGCATCTGGAAAAGATTTGCGGAAAGCAGCCAACCTCGCATCAAATGATTTGTTGGTCATCCGCTCAGATGTCTTCACCTAAAGAAAGGTGACCATAGCTGAGAATACTGATAGCTTATTTCCTGGGGTGTGACACCAACGTTGCATTGTTCCAACATGCGGGCCCACCGTTTTTCTTCTGCAGGTGAAAGTTCACGGAATGCACGAGCATTTCGTAGCACTGTTTCAATGTTGGTCAAACTCACTGGCTCCGCCACCACCACCTCCTCCTCCTCTTCCACCTGAGCATCAGGCAGATCAAGATGGTGATCTGCTGCTTCCACGTAGTCAATAACATTGACGTTCACAGCTTCACCATGATGAACCCACCTAGTATATGTGACCGACATCCCATACAAGTGTAGATGATTTTGCACAGTTGACTGGGGTCTTGTAACTGAATTCATACAATTGCTACACGGGCAGAGCACATCTGATTTCGGACCACCATACTCAGCTCTGATAAAGTTCATGAAGTTTTCAACCCCTTCGACATATGTAGCGGAGAATCTTCGAGCAGAAGTTATCCAAGTCATGTCCATCTGTTAGACATACAAATTAGTTTTTCTACTAGACATTACAGGAAAAACATATATGCTTTTTTATGAAGTCCAGAAAAAAATACCTAGGTCGATGTCTAAAGCTATGGCAAGATATTTGGACGAGCAGATCTAAGTAACGAAATATATGTAAAGCTAATTCAGCAAACAGATTTGAGTGCCAAATTATGGCAGGTTGTTTCAGCAGTCAATAAGGCCGAGCACACAGCCATTGAACTATCGAAGGCCATCGCAGCAACAAAGATCGAGTATAAAACGGTGTAGAACTATTTCACCTAACAGATTGACTACTAGACCATGGCAATCTACGTCACAATAAATATATGGCAGGATATTTTAGTAACTAATCGGCCTTGGCATGCCATCTCAGCTAAGCAGATTGAGTGCAGAACAGGGCAATGAAGCTTCTTACGTAGAGCATATTGACAGTAAACTACTTCGGCAAACAGTGAGATTAACAGCGTCTATCAGCTAACATTCAGCGCTACACCGACATGAACGGGGCCTCAGTCTAGAATGCGCGTACCATGGGAGAAGCTGACCGCAGTGCGTCTCCACACGAACGTCGCCAGCGGTGGCGGCGCTGACCGCCGTGCGCCTCCACAAGAACGTGGCCAGAGATGGTGGTGCGGCTAGAGGATGGCAGTCTACAAGAGCGTACTGTGGGAGCGAGAGGATCGCCGAACCGCGGCGCCGACGTATCGGCGCGGCGGGGAGGGCGGCTTTGGCGGAGCGAATGGAGTGGAGGGGGACAGGGGGGTTTGGGGAATATTATTGGCTAGTTGGCCGAAGGGCGGTTGAATCGGATTTGGGGGGATTTTTGGGTGTGGGAGGGGGGAGGATTTTCACGCGGTGGGCGGGGGGAGTTTGGCGCATGGTCGGTTATTCCAAGTGCAGTCTCACGTGTCAGTGAAGAGGCAAGCCGAAGCGCGTTCCGTTTCGTCTCTTCAGCCCCCCAAACCTCCTTCTTATGCCGCACCATAACCCAACAGATACCCGCCCTTCAGTCAATAACCTTTATTCTCACCAACAGTGGCACACACACATACTTCTGGCTGGATACATGGCTCACACCAAAACCCCTAGCTACCACCTTCCCATGCCTCTTCTTGCACTCCATTCTACAATTGGTTAAAGTAGCTAACATTTTGCGCTTCGGTATCGAAGCCAACCTCCGTAATCGTCTCTCCCTAACAGCAGAACGAGAGCTTCCTTCGCTTTTGGCTGTTTTGCAGGACTTCACGCCGTCAACTGAGGAAGATCAACGGTTCCTACTCCAGGGGCATGACTTCTCCACCAAGCAAGCATACGGCACACTCATGACTAAGCCAGACACAGATCCCATTGCCCCCCTCATCTGGGGCTCCAAGGTTCCTCGCAAGATCAAGATTTTTGCCTGGCTTCTCTTCAAAGATCGCCTCAACTCGGATGTGAACCTCGCCCATAAGCACATAATCTCCTCCAACCTATGCCCTTGCTGTGCTACATCACCTGAAGATTCCACTCACATCTTCATCACATGCCCCCTTGCCAATAGGATTTGGCAACGACTAGGCTTCCTGCCCTTGTCCGACGACCTCAATGAGCTCTAGGATACACCACTGCCCCAACATCTACCCACAAATGCATGGTCCTTCGTCCTCCTCGCCTTACTCTGAAAGATTTGGGCAGCACGTAATGACATGTTGTTTAGTAGTATCGACCAACGTTCTGTAATAACAATTAGGAACCTGATCTCTGACATAGACCTTTGGTCACACCGCCTTGACTCGGGTGACAAGGAGGCAGTTTTCTCGTGGCGTTCCTTCCTCTCTGCACGTTGCACCGTGCCGCTGTAATTCTGTAATTGCTGCT